>NW_022704992.1:4538131-4541576 GCF_011630105.1 Anneissia japonica | reverse complement strand
CCTCACTGGTCGACATGTCAGAATCAGACATAAGGGTTTAAAAAACCCAATTTTTGGCCATTTTTAGGCTAAAGAACAGTCTTTTTAAAGAATCCCAATTTGCCTATTTTTCAGTTAAAACGACGAATTTTGGTACAAAATGGATTTTATACTGATATGCTCTGCATGTAAAAATGCATTTTAACCAATACAGTATTATATCTCGCTGGTCAATAATATATCAGAATCTTACAAAAAGGCATTGGTAAAAAATTGAGATTAAAACGATTTTTAGTACAAAATAGATTTGTTAACGTTTATACTAATATGCTCTGTATGTAAAATACATTTCAACCAATACAGTATTATACCTCACTGGTAAATAATATATCAGAATCTTACATAAAGGCATTGGTAAAAAAATTGTAGATCTGTCTACATATAAAACTGTAATTTCAGTTCTCTGTATGTAAAAAAAATACATTTTAACCAATATAATTATTACCTTACTAGTCAATAACACATATCAGATCTTACGTAAATTTTTTTTAAATCCCAATTTTGGCAATTTTTTGGTTAAAAAACTGATTTTTGGTAAAAAAAAATATATACAGTTTCGTGAGATTTAAACTATATCCTGATATGCTCTGTATGTTATATATTATAACCCGCTGGTCAGTATTAGTGTCAGAATATGGCGGTTTTAAAAAAATGTTTCAATCAATTAACAATGTGACCTGGGCTAAATAAAGTTAATTTTTTGGTAAAATAGAGGTGTGGGCTTCGTTTTTCTATAGTCGGTTAGGCGCTCTCATAAAGCCTATAATGATTGCCCGATTTTTAACCTCACTGGGCTCACCCATAATCTATCAAAGCCTATAAGAAGGATGCACATCTCTTCCTGTAGACAGTTTCGATGTGGGTGGGGATGCGTTTTGCTAGCTACACGGTCTTTAGTCTGCCTGCCTCCTATGGCCCCAGATGGATGTAGGGCAGTGCCCTTGGTTTTAGTTTTGGGGGGAAAGCTTTGGAAGCTCCGACAGTGAGGGCCATGGGCCTATATGGATTTTTGAAACCCATAATTTAGTAAATATGCTATTTAAATTTGCATTAATTTTGGTGTTGTTGGGGACCTGAAGAAGTAACGCTTCATGTCCTCACACCTGTACATCTGTATTCCTAAAGGTAACATCGTTAATATGGATCAATCCGGAAAATAACAAATTCGTACCACAGTTATTAAATATTAACAGTTAGAAGAGTTGGCAAATGAAATGCATACATATCATTTGGCGATAAATAGGAACGATAGTGAAAATGGGTTTTAAAAAGTGGACCTTTAGAAATTTGAGGGTCAAGCATTGGGGGTTTGTGCACAGAAGGTACCGTACAACAATAGCGTTTTTGAGAGCTATACAGTATTGTTTCAGTATTCTATTTAAATTTATATTCATTGGGTGTTGTGAGGGACCTATGAAGAAATAGCGTTTTATGCCCTCTACATCTACAGACCTCTGCAGTTGCAGTATGGCTGTTACTATAGCATCAATAATTTGTGCATATATCTTGAAGAAAGTACTGTATGTCCCAGTTCCCTACTCCTTTTCCTTAATTTTACAGATTGTGATATACCACATTTATTGGAAAAGGAAGAGTAATTGCCAAGTCTGAAAATTCTACCCCCCCCCCCCGGCGACAGAGACATTTCTTTCCAATTTTACAGATTGTGATATACCACATTTATTGGAAAAGGAAGAGTAATTGCCAAGTCTGAAAATTCTCCCCCCCCCCCCCGGCGACAGAGACATTTCTTTCCATAAGTAAACATCCATAATTCGACTCCCGTCTCCTGACATTTTGAGCGACTCACTATTCTTTAGTATGACAGGACTAGTAGGTCTACATCAGTATCAATAAGTCCACCGAGAGCTGTTCTCTCAGAACAACAATGACCTTGCGCATCCACCCACCCTTGTGTTGACCAATCATCAGTTAACAAATATAATTAAAATTATTGTGCTATTGAAGATATTTATAGTGATATTTTTTTAGTTTCTCGAACTACTAAGTATATAAAATTAACATAATACATAAGGGACATTTTTCCCTCCCGAACTTGGGGCCGCATCGAGTGAGCCATTTGAACCAGCGCCGATATACAGCTAAAGGTTAGTGCCCCTGACGTAACCGCTCGGACAACCAACTCGACTCTTATATTTTCATTCTTATTTGCTTATTTGTCACAAAAAAAAATGACCATATAGATTCTAAACCTGTTTGTGTACAAGTATGATGCCTTCCACTATAATAGTCAAAAATACCGAAATATTAAAAAACATATTTTTTTCGAAAAATTCAATTTTTTACCCCAAAAAATTTAATTTTTGTTAAGCTCCAGAGATTTTTCAAAATTGTATGCTAAAAGTAATAATATCTGTCATCCAGGGAATCTAATTAATAATCTATGCACAAGGTTAAAATCTAGATTGTTACAAAAGCGACTTTTTCGTCCAAAAAATCTTTTATTTTCTTTACATTTGTTTTTAATCTTTATTTGCTTATTTCTGACTAAATAATGATCATATTAATTCTAAACCTATTTGTAGGTCTTGCACTACAATAGTAAAAATACCAAAAATATTGAAAACCGTATTTTTCCCCAAAAATGCGATTTTTTACCCCAACGATAAGATTTTTTTTTGTGCCTTCAGAGATTTTTTAAAACTGTATGCCCATACTAGTATCTGTGCCAAATTTAGCACTTTTGTCATCCGTGTAACGATCCTGACTCTAAGGCACTCCATTAAAAGGATTAATGATATATGTACAGATAAACAGTGATAAGGGAGATGAATGATCAAGTTGTGGACTGTGGGAAAGCACACCTATAGTTAGGGGATTAGCTGATGATATATTGAAAGGCTAAATAATATAGGGCTATGATTAAAAGCAAGTAGAACAGGACGCTGTCATTTAAAACATTACTTAAAAATATACTAAGCATTACATTAAATAAATAAATGTGGGCCTATAAATACATCTAGATGTGTATAAGAGACAGGTATTATACCTCGCTGGTCAATAATATATCAGAATCTTACAAAAAGGCATTGGTAAAAAATTGAGATTAAAACGATTTTTAGTACAAAATAGATTTGTTAACGTTTATACTAATATGCTCTGTATGTAAAATACATTTCAACCAATACAGTATTATACCTCACTGGTAAATAATATATCAGAATCTTACATAAAGGCATTGGTAAAAAAATTGTAGATCTGTCTACATATAAAACTGTAATTTCAGTTCTCTGTATGTAAAAAAAATACATTTTAACCAATATAATTATTACCTTACTAGTCAATAACACATATCAGATCTTACGTAAATTTTTTTTAAATCCCAATTTTGGTAATTTTTTGGTTAAAAAACTGATTTTTGGTAAAAAAAAAATATATACAGTTT
>NW_022704992.1:4513709-4536479 GCF_011630105.1 Anneissia japonica | reverse complement strand
GAGAAGTGTCTTGTGTTGCCAAAAGTAATTTATTGAGTACACGAACGTTTTTGGGCATCGCCCTTCATCAGGTATACGTACAGATATAAATAAATACGAGTATAAATAAATATAATGCGGACGTAAGATGAATGACTATAGTATAAAAACATACGATCGTAATAAAACACAATTTTGGGTAGCGTGGATATGAATGCTTAAACAATACCTTAAGGGCGCAGTTGATAATAATAAACTAACCAATCAGAGTGAGTTGCACTGTAAGATATAAAACTATATGATAAAAAATAAACCAAGATTTTAATAACGGAGATGAGCCAAAATATGTCATAAATAACTATATAATATAATATTATATAATAAACCGTATACAGGCCTATAATGGGTAAAATAAAAAATATAATAAAGATGCTGAAGATATATTACTAAGCCTATGAAAGAAAATCGATGAAAACTGACGGAACAACGGAATAATAACACGTAAAAGTAGTTGTCTTTACAAAACTGTATTTTGGCGACATTTGCCTTCCATAAGCAACCTTGAGAGTGAGCCCTCTATTGGTGAATTCTTGTTAAAATATGACCC
Source organism: Anneissia japonica (assembly GCF_011630105.1). Lineage (NCBI taxonomy): Eukaryota > Metazoa > Echinodermata > Crinoidea > Comatulida > Comatulidae > Anneissia > Anneissia japonica. The sequence goes on along the minus strand of NW_022704992.1, from coordinate 4,535,893 downwards.
CCAACGAACTGCGGTCATGCGCGTTTAGTTGAATTGTTCATAGATCGTTTGGCGCCTGTCGATCGGCGTTACTGCTTGATTCATCTCATTCCGTTATTGGAAGGTAAGCTGCAGATTGGTGACTGTTGGATTTGTCAACTTGAGTGTTGGGATAATTTATGTAAACAGATGGAGGAAGATAATGCAGTATCAGTCTGTTTTACACTACAAATGTAGTTGTGTCAAGAACCCGAATTTCAAAACAATCGCCTATTACTTCCGGTTTGTATACAGAAAATGACCCATGATGTCATTCCAAGCCAGTATGGTGGTGCTTTCGGTTATAGAGAATTGGCATAAATAATAATGCCGTTTCGAAAACTTAATTACGTAGTCCCGTGGCTAAGGTTAATGTGTTTAGGCCTATCGTTGAGTGTTTTATATACGATAAATTTATATTCTCTGAACGTATCTAACTGATCCGCAATTAGATTTTTCACAGTTGTCACAAAACTGATTAATATACACGTAATAAATTAAAATAGCGCCCTCTATATTGGAAATGTGACTAAGAGCATATCTTTGGTCTAGGATAATCACGATTTCAGTTTTTAGTTGAATAATATATTCATTTGAATTGCAAGTGACTGAATGAGATGTTATATATAAAAAATATTTTAAAAAACTCAAGAAATAATTCAATGTTAAGTTTATGGTAAGCACCGGTAGGCCTATATTCTAATGAAGACCTAATACTAAAAATCTGCATACATATATTTTTAGTTTAAATATAGATAAATAAATAAAGGGAATAACTCAGGAATTCATGATGAAAGATTTGATTAATAGTATACATAATATTGTTACATGTATTTATAAATATTTAATTTCATATACAGTACTGTCGTAGTGACTTGTTTGCATGTAAGGAATAAATATTGACTAAAAAATACAATAACAAACAATCATGTCAGGGCTCGATTTAGTACTAGCCCGGCGTACAATGTCTTGTAAAAACCGCTCCGGGCTAGCCTATTTACTCTCAGTTGCCCGGTTGTCTATCTAGTGAAAAATTAGCAAGGGGAAAACGGAACTTTTGAGACGATCCCTGCACAGGAGGTACCGCAGCTCAGCGAGTACACTGTAGCTAGTTTTCAGCTCTCCACATGCAGAGTGTTGAATTATTAAGATGATCCCCAAGTCATTCACCAACACTACAGATACAGGATGGCATGTTACAGTATCTCTCTCATCAGCAGAAGATCGTTTGATCGTTCAATCTGGTAGAATTAGATAGAACATTTAATTTAATATACTACCTTATATTCATATTATTTTCTCATCATAATACTTTTTAAATGTTCAACTTTTATATTCAATAATTAAATACTGGTGATCTTCAATGCTATAGATAGGCTAGCCTAGGCCCTACTAGGTCTCATCTAGGCTAGGCCTGATTTATTGCTATTTGGGTTGAGTGACTTGAGATACATTCAACAGCTGCATTGGTTTGGTTGCTGTGGTGGACGACGAGAGTTGCTGGTACCGGGTTACCGGGTAGCACAGACACGAAGGGACCCTTAGGGGCGAAGAAAGTCATTGATCGAGTTCCTAGTCCACATTTCAAGCGCCCTGAGCATCTTACATTAGATGGATTTGTGCGCTATATAAAACTACACTATTATATTATTATTATTATTGCTATTTGGGTTGAGTGACTTGAGATACATTCAACAGCTACATTGGTTTGGTTGATTTCTGGGCCCTTTCCTAAATATTAAAATGCTGACATTATAACCAGGGAGATGTAAAACATGCTCACCTCTTCCTGTTATAAACAGAGTCGATTTTGCAACATGTGACACTCTTTATTACCGTACATAAGAAGTCAACATTTATTATTTATTTATTCATTCAACAAATTTTAACTAACAACTTAATGCTACACAAATTTTGAAATTGCAAATCAACTTTCAATTTAATTGTCGCTAATAAATATTTTGAAGCGAAATTGTGTCCTGTCAGTGGGCTAGTAAAATATTCTGTGGGCTAGTAAAATCTCTAGTAAACTAGCCCAGTGGGCTAGTTACCAAAAAATGTAAGGGCAAGGCCTGCATGTTTAAATGTAACTTTGCAATGTTATTTGAATGTGAAATTGCGTTATACATACAGTAATATCTAATTTTGCAATAACAAGACAAATACGGTAATAGGCCTACATAAAAATTAATTATAATCTGTGAAATCATTATGTTGTTAGTGTATATGCAGAAAACGTTATTGTGTATGTACAGTGCTTAGTCAGTCACCTACACACATTGCTACTCCTCAAGTGATGCCTAATCAACCTATGATCATGCCTATGAGGTACTGTTTACGCGTCCTGATTGGCTTGGAACTTGCAATGGGATCAACTTACCTGTATCCATTTTATCGGACTTATTTTGAAACAGCGCCACCAATGTCTCGCAACTCACTGAGGGGACCAAAGGGCCTGTTTCTGCTGAGCAAAAAAGCACGTGTTTTTAAACAGTTATTAAAAAACACGTGTTTTTCCCCAGTAGAAACGGGCCACAAAACAAAAACACGGTTAGGAATGCGTTCTAAAAATGCGTGTTTTTACCATAGAGCTATTCTTATTATATCTCTGTGGTTTTTACACGCATTCGTTATAGGTTCGCGTTCAGGAAGCGCGTGTTTTTTTTTTGTGGTACAATAGGGAGTTTTCGATGCACGACGTTAACTTTAACGGATGACGTCATAATTTATTCATCTTGCGTTGCGGAGTACGTAATTTCAGGATTTTACGTGCTCGACGTACGTTAGTTACGGGTTTGCGCATGCGTATTTCGATTTGTTTACAAACAGGACAGAGCTATCGCGCTGCACGTTTGGTACTAACGTTAAAGTTAAGGTTAACGTCGTGCATCGAAAACGCCCTAATTTTCAGCTGCAACGCAATAACATGTTAGTCATGACCTGTCGGTGACCCAATTTGACCTCTTCGTTGGTTTGATCGCTCGCCCGCGGTAAATTCGGGGCAAAGAAAAAATTAAACCAATAGAATGACATGCTTGAAGATCATACCATACTTTTTTCATACTTTCGTGGTGTGTTGTTTAATTCTTTCGCAGCATGCGCTGTAGCTCGCAAGAAGTAAGGTCAGCTTCAACTTCCGTTGGTGACCGTCATTTAAGCTCCGCCCACCTGCCAATGCTCGCATTACCGTGTTTTTATTAGTTGCACTTTTTCACTAGAAACGCGTTCAGAAGGAATTTAACCGTTTATAAAAAACGCAATCCTATTTCAAAAAGTACTACCTAAATGGGGTGTGGCCTTTAAAAGAACGTAAAGCGCGTTCATATCGAGCGCGTCTATAGAATGTATGCTTGTATTCGAAACGCATCTCGCGTTCGATACGAACGCCTTTTACGTTCTTATAAAGGACACGCCCCTTCGTTGGAGTACTTTTTAACGTTCTATTGCCTGTATACAAAATAAGGGCAGTCGGACCTCTTGCAGTTTTATATTCTTTGAGGGGACCAAAGAGTATAAAAATGCAAGGGGGTCCGACTGCCGGGGATTCTTTGGAACGCAATCCTATTTCAAAAAGTACTACCCAAAAGGGGCGTGGCCTTTAAAAGAACGTAAAGTGCCTTTAACAGAACGTAAAGTGCGTTCATATCGAACGCATGCTGCGCGTCTATAGAATGTATGCTGAAAATCGAAACGCAGCACGCGTTCGATACGAACGCCTTTTACGTTCTTATGAAGGACACGTCCCTTCGTGGGAGTACTTTTTAACGTTCTATTGCCTGTATACAAAATAAGGGCAGTCGGACCTCTTGCAGTTTTATACTCTTTGAGACTTCCAGCGGCCTAGCTTGAGCAGCTGGCTAGTTGCAATAGAGCACCGCGCGCAGCGGATAGCGCCGCTAGACCCTTGCCACAGCAGCAGTAGAGAACAGACACGATCTTGCTAATTAGGCCTACTAAAATTACTGTACAGTATATGTAATCATTGAAATAGCTTTTTAAGACTTGCTTGTTTTTAATATAAATATTTCGTGTTTTTTCTGTTTTAAAATGTTTGTGCTCGTTAGCAATTTAGTTTTATCGTTGATTTAATCCATGATAGTAACTAGCTGCGTAACGCAAAATACCGGGTCTCTGAAGTGTCTCCCAATGGTAGTTGCCAGGTTATCGGAAATTTTCATTTCAAATTTCTCGAGGTTTATAAAAAACAGTTCGCGTTCAGTGAGGTGCGCTGCAATTACTTTTTCGTAAGATGGTAAAGCAAAATCTCATAAATTATTCATAATCCTCATCATAAAACATAGTTTGTGCATGCGCTATTTTCAAGTTTGTGTCAGTTAATTGTTGAATTCAAGTTTATTAAAACTTCACAGTGTAATCTAAGACTTCGCTCGATTCTGCGGAGTTAAGCCTTCGCAAATTTTGCACATCAGTGATCTACTGGCGCCACCACTATCTGCTTTACGACAGACGAAGTTTAACGCGAAGGATTCATCCATCATAGATGATCGTCCGTCATGCAGTAGGCCTAAAAACAAATCGTATTGCCCAGGCCAAACTTATCGGGAAAATCAGGGTCGGCTGGTTTTATAAATTAAAGCATGTTTTATTCATTTTCTTTATTTGATGTTTCTTTCGTTGTTTGTCTAGCTAAAAACACTTTGGCTGTAAAATATGTAGAGTTTACTTAAGAGAAACACGTCTTACAAAAAAAGTTTTTACTTCGGTTTTTTGTGAAAAAGTTATTAAAAAAAACTTCAACAAAAATAATCTATGTATGTTGTTCGTTAGAAAAAAAGAATACAGTGCAAAAATAAGGTAAAGAATGAATAAAATGTTGTTGTAATTTCTTAAATATGTTATGATAATTTATTAGTTGTGTTGTTTGCAAAAACAAAGAAGAAAGTGAAAAAATATTGAAAAGAATCAGGGAGCAGTGAAATTTACTTCACTTTAAATTTAATTAATTAAAAAGAAAACCTATTTTCAAGAAATAACTCGATTGCATAATTAACAGTTTTGCATAACCAAATCACAGTTCTGAATAAGCTATTATCCTTCACCCATTGTTCTGCTTGGCGTATGCTTAAAGTAGGCTACTCCCAATTTTTAATTCATTATACACAATTGAATAAAACATGAGGTCTGATCCAAAAAGCACTCCTAACTGACTAAACCTATTGTATAACAAGATCAAGACAGACAACCCATTGTGCACTTACACTTTGCAATGGTATATTTCATTGTAGGGGGATTTAAACAGGAGTGGCTTTCGACAGGGGTGGCTTAAAACCTATATTCGCTTCATATTGTATTTAGTCGCCAATTTTCTCCTTCATTAGCTTTTGAAATCGCTTCTTTTCCGTGTTGTTGTTAACATGAACTACTTGTTTATGATTTAGAATGTTTTAATTTGAATTTGTACACACTTACTTAAATACTAATGATTGCTAGTATCAAACTTAATGACTTGTTTATTATGGCAGTACCTTGCCATCGGAATAAAAAAAACCGCCAGGACAAAACCCACAGAGCTTGGATTCTTCCATTGTAATATGGTGTCAGACAATTGGGTGTGTTCTTTACAATATTGCATTATTATTTTACGAACGTTGGTTTTACGAATAGTCGATTTTACGAATGGTTTTTGCCCTGATGACGTCATCATCGACCGATTATTACCATAAAAAAAAGTTTGCGCACGTTTTACAAAGTGATAATGTATATTTTTTAAATAAAATCGTGTTTGTTGTATTTACTTATTAATAGTTCGATCTTTTATTTAACTTCTAGTACAATAATCACTATATTAATGTAGTAAACCTAACCAGAACAACGAACTACCAACGCAAGTGTCGTCGGATTGAGCGTACATGTTTACGATCAAACTTGAGTGTTGGGGTCAGCAACTTATCGACATCAAATGCTATATATGATCGCAAAATGCTTGTAAACAACACAATTCGGCGATCAACAACAACTAGAAAGAACACGATAGAAAGGTTCATAAAACATACAGATGTTCGAATAAGAGTTAAAATAATATTTTGTTTGGAAGAATGCCAGCTATTAAAATAATTGGGTTTTTATCGAAGGTAAATTCAGGTGGTCCTCGATATATAGCTACTCGCCTCCCCCCCCCCCCCCCCACACCCGGCAAAAAACTGCTCTTCTTAAGACCACATATAATGGCATCACCACATCTACAGTACCAAACAATTCAAGAATCTGTCACATTTTGGGCACAATTTAAGTCTGTTCTTTTTGAACCATAATGGCGACGAATTTTTCAATCAAGGAGAATCATTTTGTCGTAAAAATCTATAGCGATTTATCATAAAGTAGGTGGACTATGGTGATGTATACCGTCTTTCATGTTACGCTCCCGTCGCTACGGTACTCTTCCGAGGTTCATGCGAGTTAACCTATGTTTTTCCTCTGTTTCCGATATAGATTTTTTAAAATAGTTTCAAAAGCTATACCGATTCCGGTACGATTTTTTAACGTTCACGATTATCGGATAGTCATATCGTCAATTTATACCGATATTTGTTATCGTACCAGTATCGCTATCGGTATGATTGTCGTTGAAGAGGTGACCTGACCTTATGGATCCGCTGGGTGACTAGAGTATCCGCAGTCGGTGCCGATGTATACAACTTCACCCGCAGCTGTGAAAACTAACGTTTGTAAAATAAGCAATTTAAATTTACGAGGAAATTTATGACGGTATTTTATCATTGAAGTGTAAATTTATACCGCTATAATTTTATATAACAATTCTTCACCAAAAATAAGTACATTAAATGTATACTCCTTAGTTGATGGATGGTTATTTGGAGTGTGGTTGCGGCAATTTTCAGAAATAAAGTAACATTAATATAATAACACTCAATTTGTACTAATAGGTAATTCAATTCATTGTATGAGCGTGTTTTTACAAACTAAAAAATTTAGTCAGTATTAGAAAAGTTTAAGCTGAACTGTAGCACTTATATGGCCAGCCAATGATTATAATGCAGATCTTAGTCCAATAATGCCGTATGAAATATCAGGAAACAAAATTTATAATTTATTATGACCAATAATCATCCCAGTTCTCTCAAAGACATGTTGGCATGAGTTGTATTGTACATAGAGATTTTTGAAACAAAATAGAAATTGACATTGAAATTACCAGTATAGGATGAATAGTTACTGATACTACTTTTATATAAAAATATATTGAACATTTGTGTATTTATAATAAATAAAAAGATCATTATAAAGTAACATTTTTGAAAATATTAAATAATTAGAAAATAAAAGTTGTAATTTCTAGTCAGCCATAGCGGACTGACCCCCTTTTCAGTGCAATTGAATTTTAATTTCTCATGTTCTTTGTTATGCTTATGTCTCTAATGACAAAAAAAATGAAATGAAAGAAATAAAGGTGGGTAAAATCCCCACAAAAGAGAAAAAAATATATATATTGAACACCATCATTATTAATTAGGCCAGATTCTAAATGATCTCAAACATGTTATAAGCATGGAGATTCAATACGTTTCCCCACCACCCCAAAAAAGAATGAGGAATTGACAGGCTCAAAATCACCGGTGTAGGATGGTAATCGTTTACTGACTTATATATGGCTTAATTAAGAATAATAATATTATTGGTGGCTATCTTGAATATATCAATCTTTGATATACACAAACTGCTTCTTCCATTGTGAGCGTGCAGTCCATCCGTCATTGTTTGGCTGAGTTTGCCTTTCATAAGCAACAATTATTAGTGCGCTCTCTATTGTCAAAAATGCGTATTGGTTTGGTTGTTGTGCGCTCTTTATTGTCAAAAATGCGTATTGGTTTGGTTGTTGTGTTAGTAGATTTTGTGCAGCGAGGCAAAATATTCGAATTGCTCGATTCTTATCTACGGTAAGCCCAAGATAAGTATTGGATCCGTCAATAGATAGTTTTTTTTTATAAAAGAAACAAGGGAACATTTTAAATCTGATAGCAACTGGGATTTGCGGCTATTCGCTGTGTTCTACATACAGTACTGGGCTGGGCCCTACCTACTCTATTATAGGCCGCTAGGCTTGCGAGGTCAGCTAGTGCTAGGCCTAGCTTAGGCGTAGGCCTTGCTAAAATCGAAAAACGCCCCGCCCTCTAACTTAAGCACTTGCCAATAAACTGCCCCACCCGGGCCATAGCGGCGGGAACTGGGCTGGGACTAGGCTTGGGCAGCGGCATATCTAGGTACGGGGCGCATGCTCCCCCAAAATTACTTGCACGCCCGCCCACCAGTCTACCCCCCAAAAAATTCATAGTCAAATTGTTAAAAATTAACTTATATTGCGAATTAGCGCCCCACAACTGATCGTCGAGGCCACCACCCTTTTCCCCTCCCCACACCACCATTTCAAGACTTCTAGATACCCCACTGGCCCTGGGTCGTGCTTAAAACATTTTTGACAATTGTCAATACATTGTATGAGCTGAATATAATTCTTAATTCATGCAAAAGCCATGATGAATTGCCTATGTTTTGACAGATACAGTAGTAGGGCCTAGTTCTTTTTTTTCTTGTATGATATCAATTGATCTAGTTGCTGTTATTAATTTGACTGGAACAGTCATAGCAGGGTCACCAACAAGCAGGTTAACAGCATGACCCTCCCATTTATACTTCTGGGTGAGGAGAGGCAAATGTGTCTTGCCCAAGGACACAAGCAGTGCGGAGAATGTCGGTCTCAACTTCAAGCTGCCGATCTCACAACCAGAAATCCAACAATTTGCACGCTGCACCACCCGCTCCTAGTAGGGCTTAGTACTCTAGTAGCATACATGTTATATCGGAAGTAGCTAGTGGCTTGAGATTTAACACGAAATAAATCCAATTGGTGTGGGTCGAGGGCCCGCCTAGGAGCTCGAAAAATTTTGGGCTTAGATGCTCTCTGGTGCACTCTTGAATAGATCTCTAGTGCTCAAATTAAACCATACAAATTTTTTATCTAGAATATTAACGATAGAATTTTCTATGTTGCTAAGCCTGATAAACTATAGAATTGTGACGGTTTCAAGTATTTCGATAAGAAGTTTAGATTTAATATAATAAAGCTTAAGATTAGTGAAAAAGTGAGAGATTGTAGGGGAGTGGCTTGAGAGCTTGAGGTTTGGTCGAAAAGCGTGAGGCTCACGTCACATTCGTACAATACAAGCATAAATTTTGTGTTAAATTTAAAGTAAACGATAAAGTATCCTTCATAATTTACCTCTCGCCTATGTTTATGATCGCCAACTCTCACACCATCGTTAGACCCATTTTGGTGTTTATGTTGGTCTGGCAGAGATGCTGGGACGCACTCCCCTGGTAGGCAAATTATTCACCATCGCCAAGTAGCATGAACATACAGGAAATCAGGATACTGTACTGGTTGTCTTTTTTTTGTTGTTGTGCATGAAAGCGAAATTCACATATTGCATATATATTAGGAATCGACAAAAAATACAAATATAAGAATTTTACAATTTTTTTATATTCATTCAATTATTAAAATCACTTTTGTTTTATCTCTTCGATTGTTGCAAGTGCGAGGGTACTAGGCAAAGAAAGTGAAAGAGTGAAGGGCCTTGAATAGGCCTATAAATTTTCTGTTTACCACTCCGTGACGCTTCGCTAACGTTGAACATTTTGCGTTTTTTTTTAATTGAATAATTATTCGGCAATAGTCATTACAGCAACTTTCAGTAAACGTTGCCTTAAAGTAATATTAAGACAGTCAAATGGATTGCACTATAGGGGTGTATATCCTAAAAAATACATTTTCTTTTATTCTAACACTTAGGCGTTGTTTAATGAAGCTTTCACTTTTTTCAAGCAATTAAAACAAGAGCAGGCTACTGCATCATTGATGCTCTCGTTAATTGCAGTTACTGATTTATTATTGCTTGAAGGTGGCATGATGACCATGTGTTAAATTCTTGGGTACTGTTCACCACATACTGTAGATTGTAGATAATGTAGAATATCTCTCAACTAAACAATTTAGTCTCTTTTTTTTACAATATCTTTGTGGTGTACTGTTAGTATTTAATACATTACATTACTGTATCAGTGGCATATCTGGAAGTCTTGAAATGGGGTGGCTGATGGGAGGGGGTGCTACTAAGGTGAAGGGGCCCGATGATCAGTTGAGGGGCACTAATTCTCAAAATAAGGTGATTTTTTTACAACTTGACCGTGATTTTGGGGGGGGGGAAGCAAGTAATTTTTGGGGTTAGGGTTAGATACGCCACTGTACTATATTATATACAAAAAATAGTCTTTTCTTACACCCTATATAGTATTAATATTTGGTAGTACCTACCACCAAGCTCATCTCCATTGTTATCCAACACTGCACAATTGCACACTTTAAAGCCCTGTACCATAAATTATTTACAAAACTGTATTAATGTATAGTGTGAAGTGTTTTTATTGTTTGTTTCAGCCAAATATGGAGAAGATCCACGTAGCACCTCTTTCGTCGAATAGTATTCCTGCTTTATTTGCTGTGCCGACAGGGTAAATAAATATGTTTATAGAATGTCAACCAAAAGATAGCACTTGGTGATGGCCGTCAGTTCAAAACAGCTGTCACACCTAGGTTGTTAAGTTTACTACAAGCTATTCTAAATGAAATACTGCTACTAATTTTCAGACAAGAGCTTACCAAGATATACTAAATTACTATGAGCCTTAAAAATTACTACAAGCCTCATGAGTTTTATATTACATTTTATTCATAATAAATATGTTTTATATTATATTGTTTTTTTCTAGGCTAATGTAAAAAAAATTTTTGAATATTTTCCAAATTAATGTCGCCAGTTCAAAGCAGCTACGTGCTCTGCCAATGTTGCCAGTTTTTGACATGGAAAAAATCTTTGGAATTTGTCGGCAGAAAAAAACTTAAGGTGTGAGAGCTGCTTAAAAAGTTTGAGAATTGAATATCACATACAATATTTGCTAAAAGAGATAATTACCGAAGTGCATGGAGGTTTCTGGTGTAATTTTGTTTTGAGTTTAGCATTTAAAATCTAACATTACAAAATAACATATAAAACATTATTCTAAAACAACGAATCAACAGATGTTGACTATATAACATTAACACAAAATTTATTGACATAAAGAATCAATGTTTCGTGTCCATCATGGGCGCATTTTCAAGATCAATTTTAAAACACTGGCTAAAATTAAGATTTTGATGTGATTTTCTTTGTGCTATGAACAAAACTGTGTGAGTGTGAAACATTTAATTATTACAATACGTAATATCAACAGCAATAGTTTGGTATTACTAAAAAACAGCTTTTTTAACCGTTTTTTTAATCTAAAAGCATTTAAAAAATTTTTATTATAACATATTTTATGTAAATTTATTGTTTTTATTGTATTTTTAGGAGTGGTAATGGCATGAGGCTGTGTAAGCGAATTATTTTCATCAAAAATGGTATGTCATACAGCAATTATGTTCCAATAACCCAAGTCGAAGCGGATTCCAAAAACATGTTTGGTGTTGCAAGAGTTGTAAATTTACTAGATGAGAAACACAAATTCAAACGTCATATGGTTATTAAAAACTGGATAAACCATGTAAAAGCAGCTAAGGGAGCTATCACTGCAGTTGCATCACCAATAAAGAAGCCTACCCCATCAGGGCCTGCGTCTAGCTTTGTCCAAATTCCGGTATCCACATCTGAAAGTGTTACACCTAATAGTGCAACATTAGGAAACTCCATTAAAAAACTTCAATCAATTGCACCTGCATCAATGCTGTCCCCCTTGGAAGTTAGTAAAGTCAGTAACAAATCTGACACTGTTTCCACACCAAAAATTGTGTCAAAAGATTCCAACCATCCAGGAAAAAATGTCCAAACAAAGCAACAGCAGGTAGTGAAAGTATTGCCTGTTAAACATCACGAACAAGGTGGGCCTACGAATCCATCAAATATAAAAATAACATCTGTGTTTTCACTTGCTGAAAAAGGCGGACTATATTTTCCCAAGAATATTAGTCAATCTGCAGTAGCAAGTACGCAATTAAATGCATTGAAACAAATTGCAGGCCATGTAATACATGTTAAGAGGCAAACAGAACCTCAACAAGCAAGCAATGTAAAATATCAATTACCAAACTCCAATTCAGCCCAACCATTGGAAAAAGCACTGCCTTCTGGCATAACGAACTTAAATGTACAGAGAGGCCAAACAAGCAAGTCCTCTATTGGCATTGCTCGTAAATCAAGCAGCAAAGAACTGATTCCATCTAGTTTGCAACCAAGCTTTGTAACATTAAAACAATCATGTATCAAGGAAAAAGCAGGTACAAATTTGGAATATAGATTGGACACGGACATCAAAGAGGATGAACCAGTTGATGATACCAAGAGCAGAATGTCTAACACTAAACCCTTTAATAGAAAAAGTTCTGCAGTCAGGAGGAGCCAGAGAAGGAAAACAGCAACAAGACCCTATTCACCATCTCAAAGTTACATAAAATCCCAAAATTCACAGACAGTTAAGATGGAGAGAAACAACAATTCTCCTATCAATAACACAGCATCTATTCAGATACTAAAAGGGGTTAAGCATGCACTTAACGAAAATACACTGAGAAGAAATAGAGTACTGAAGATCTCATTACCAAAAATCTTGTCATTGACACAGGAACATGGAGTTAAAAAGAAAAGAAATGAATTCAATAATCAGTCTTCATCAGAAAGCTTTGAAGTTTCAGAGCAACTGATGTCAGTGACAGAAGATGTTTTTATAAAAAAGGAACCATTGGATGCCAGTGACGATAACGATAACGTTGGCTACTTGAACAGTTTCATGAAAGAACAACAGTTTATAATGGAATCATTTATGAGTGATTCAAAATCGATGCATTTTCCCCTTGTAATGATAAAAAAAGAACCACTGTCTGATGATGAAGACATACCAAACCAGGAGCCAGTGCCATCAAAAATAATCAAAGAAGAACCTCTGTCTGATGAGGATGAAGAATGTACATTACAGTTTCAGGCAGACCAACAATGTTTGAATGCAAACAGTGATACAGAAGGTCCATATCAAAATACTTTAGTAGAACAAAAATTGGTAGCCGTGCCTTCATCAAGAGAAGATCGAGTAAAACAATTGAAAGACCGAATCAAAGAAAAGCAGAATGCATTGGCGTTATTCAGAAAGAGACCTCGCATTTCTTTGATTGATGAATTTTAGTATAATTACTCTTGAGTTATCATTATGTGTCTCCTAACTGAAACAATTATTTGTGTTAATTATTTGCTTTCTGAATGTTTAAATATTCAATATTCTTTATGTACTAAATTATAGTGCATTTTTATACTCATTAATGTAACAATCATTATTTTTAAAAAGGTGATTACACTCTGCTGTTAAACTACTGTACTATACAGTTTGATACTGTAATTAATTTTGTCCACATGCCGAATTTGTAGTCATAACTGAAGCCTATAGTAAATTGTAATACTGTAAGTATACAGAAGTGGCTTTGATTGTTGTTTGAGGTATTCATTAAATAGTTTTCCCCAATATAGATTTTTTATTATTTAAGTAATTTGTTCATCATGCTTGTTTCTAATCAATGCCTAGGTAAGTGAAACAATGAAGCTTTCTAGGAAATCACCGGTGCATTCGAATGGTAAACTCTATATACAATTTGCACCATGTCGGTGTCTGTAATACCATCAGCCATTTTAATAGCATAAACATTAATTTCATATTAAAATGTTATATATATATATATATAGCAAATAAAGGGCATTACACTATTATAGTCATTTGAAAATGTTTGTATCCCATTGTATACACCAGTGTTCCAAATTTTTGCATTCGCAGATCTCTCAGGACATTTTGAAACTTACCCGTATTATTAAAATGAACTACAGTCGACACTTCGAACTAGAACTTCTTCTACAGTAGTCTTAGTTGCAACTTAAATTCAATTTGTATATGGCTGGCAAGCAATGACTGTCAAACTAACCAATGAAAATAGCTAATTTTAGCAGACAAAATTTTAGAGGTTCAGTAACATGGATGAATATTAAGCTGCTGTCTCTCCTTCAAAAACATTTTCTCATAATCCATCATTAGCTTTATTAATTTTCTATAATAGTAACTGTGTTAGTCAACACAATAGAGAATTTGAGCAGTCGCTTAAAATTTCTTTGGAGAACTATTATAGTTGAAGCCGAGCGAGGGCAGTACCATCTTTGCAGTACCATCTTTGTTTTTATGGTGAAGCTAGGTGACTGCAACGTGATGGGATTTTGTGCATGTCAGAAACTATCCCACACACCTTTTGGAAGCTAAACTTAATCATCAGACCTACTTAGAGAATCGGTTTTTTAATACTTTTCACTCTATCGTTACAAACACACTTTTTTAGTGGGGTAAATATTTCAAGTTGACAATTTAGTCCGACCCAGGCTGATTTAAAAAAAAAACTCGGGACTGTGGCGGTATCAGTGTAGTCCAGGTTCAGATTTAGTCGTAGTGCTATTCGAAGTTCGTTTTAAGATTTAGCTCAAACTACGACTAAAGTTCGTTTTAAGAATACCGGGGTAAGTTACCTCATTGTCCATATCCAGGCAATAGGAAAAGATTGAGATAAATTGCCACAGATGTACAATATCAAAGTTTATTATTGATTAGCAGTAGGATGTTTATCACAGTTTCTAGACGAGAAAAATAGTGGTATGAAAAATTGGTCTGATTTGTGCATTTGTTTAATATTCCCATATGAGGCATTACAGAGCAGATGATATTAACATTGCAGTCTACTTAGTAATAATTACTTTAAACTTGTGCAGTCATCATAGAGCAGAAAAGAAATTTATATCTCAAACTTGCAATCTCTAGGAAACTTAGAAGTGAATTAAAGCAAATCTTAAATTCCACAGATGCCAACATGATAAAAGAAACTGAAAATAAACTATTGACGCTACCTTATAAAGTTAAGAAATATACCTATATATGGCATTAGCTGTGTATCCTCACAGACAAAAAAGTTGATCATTTCGATTTCCCTGGCTGCTCCCCAATTGTTACAATTCTGCAAAAGGTACATTAGGCCAATTCTGACCCTTTTTAGTTTTGATTCCCATAGCAAAAAATCTTGGTAAACCTTAGATTTAGCTGTATTAATGCTTAGTGAATTTCTAACCTTGTTAGGGCTATTACTCTTGATAAATGTGAATATGTTGACTTTACCAAATTCAATTCTATGGTCAATAAATCTATCAAGGTAAATAAACAGTGGTCTCTTTTGCATATTAATATTAGACATATATCTAATAAAATGGATAAATTTTAACATTTAATTAACACTCTAAATCTTAATTTTTCTGTTATTGGTCTGTCTGAGACATGGTTGAATGACAACAAAGAGTCCCTGTTCCTTGCTTATTGCGAGTTTTTACCCAGTGACAGACTCGATAATGGAGAAGGTGGGGGGGGGGGGCTTTTTGTTAGGAAAGACCTTAATATTTAGCTACGAAATTATCTTATGTTACCTAAAAACATATGCGATTCTCTTTTCATTGAAATCAAGGAACAAAAAAATAAAATTGTTGGCATCATATACAAGCCACCTGATTCAAATATTGAGATATTTTCAACCAAACTGAATGATTTATTTATTAAATTAAACTGCCTTAACAAGGACTGTCTAATGGGTGACTTCAATATAGACCTAATCAAGCTTGTGAATCACAACCTCGTTAATACATATTTTAATACCATTCTCTCAAATTAATTTTTTCCAACTATAGGCTATCAAAACCAAGTCGAATAACAGCTAGCTGTGCAACCCTAATTGACCACTTTTATACCAATCAAAATATTGCTGAAATATATTCCGGAGTACTTATAACGGAGATATCATTATTTGCAAATACTCTAAATTATTGAAACTAAACTAGAATTTTGTTCTGAAAGTGAAAAACGTTGCTTCGTTATTAATGATATTAATTCTTATTGTCTAATGAAGATTGGTCTGAAATTTATAATTGTGAAGCAAAATTATCATTTGATTTATTTATGTATATAATTATGATGCAAAATTATCATTTGAAATATTTATCGATAATTTTCTTACTGTTCAAAATAAACATTTATGCAAAAAAAGAAAAACAGCCATGGATGACCAAATCTATTCTTAAATGCAGTGCTCGTAAACATACACTCTACAAGAAATTTATTAAAACTCAAGATTACTTTGATAAATCAATACATAAGAAATATAATAATATATCACAATAGTATGTGTAAAGACAAGAAAAAATATTTTACAAATAAATTCGATCAATTTAAATCTAATCTTAAATGAACTTGGGGTGTGATAAACCTGGTAATTAATCCTAAGAAAAAAATAAATTGCCATCCCAAAGTTATTAAGATTGACGATAAATACATTTATAATATTAAAGAAATCTGTGAAAATTTTAACTTATATTTTTCTGAAATAGGTTGTACCATTAACAATTCAATGTCTGATTGTAGTATAGATCCCCTTTTTCCCTGTCAACCCCAGTTTTGAATTCTTTTGTTCTTTTATCTACTTGTAAATCTGAAGTTTTAGAAATAATAAACGATCTTAACTCAACTAAGCGATCCGGTTATGACAATCTTACTGCATCTGTACTTGCACAATTTATTTTGAATCATTTAACATGTGTCATCAACTCGTCATTAAACATGTACATGTTGTACAAAATGTACAAACATTGGACATGTACCTCAACGATTAAAAATTGCCAATGTAGTTTCTATATTTAAAACGGGTTACTGCATAACTAATTATAGACCTATATATAGTTTGTGTGTAACCTTTGCTAATACAGCAACTTGCCTAAGTTGACTTTGCCCCTCAAATCATTTCTAAGTCGATCTTATTTTACAAGCCAAATTGTTGTGTTTTCCATTAATTAACGATCTGCAAGTCAAAGGATTTTAAGTCAATCGATGTTATCAGTCTTACTAGAAATCACTGAAAAACTTATACACTCTAGACTATAATTATCATTTTTAAAAAATGCTTTAGAAAAAAAAATCATTCAACCAGTCATAAAATCATTGATCATTTACATTCTATCAACGAATCTTTTAAAAATAAGGAATACTTACTAAGTACATATTTTGATTTATCCAAGGATTTTCACGTCGTTAATCATAGTATATTATTGTCTAAACTTGCTCATTATGGGATCAGGTATTCCATTTGAATGGTTTAAAAGATATTTAAATAAACGTAAGAAATTTGTTGAAATAAATGCCTGTAAATCTTCAACGAGGGATATGACTTCTAGGGTGTCACAGGGGTCCGTCTTAGGTCCCTTACTATTTCTGATTTATGTAAATTATTTAATTAACGTTAGTGACATCCTAAGAGTTAATGATTATATGAATGTTTATTTGATACGTTCAACGAATACTTGTTTTACAGCAAATAAACTCTTGATTAATGCTACAAAGTCAAACTATATCATCTTCCATACCCACCGAAGAAAGCGTAAACTCAAAATTAATAATCAAAATATTTTTCTATGGTTTCAGTATTGAAAGGAAAACGGAAATTCTATTTCTAGGTGTTATTATTCATGAAAATTTAGGTCCAGCAAGGCACTAAGGATCCGCGGGGAGACAAGCTCTGATATATACTATAGGTATATATGATTGTAAATAGACATGTAAGAAGCAGGATCTTGAAAGCAATTCATTGATTAATTGTGGCCAGCGAACGAAGGATGCGTTGTGAATTCTTAGTAATGCAGTTTCTGTGCTGAAATGTTTACGGTATGTTCAAGATATTTCTGAAACTGCAACAAACAAGTCTCGAAAAGTTTAGAGGCCTATCATCTTCATCAAAATTTGCTTTTTTGATTAAAGGTTTAACATGAGAAACATTTACAGTATCAGAAAATATACCATTTGATAACGATGGATTCACTGAGTAAGAAATGAGAGTAATTCATCCAGACATTTGTTGAACACACAGATAGGTAACTGGTCAAACTTAAAAGATTTTTTGATTTGATAATCTTAGTACATTGTCAGATGATACACATGTTTCCCTTCCTTTTACACCTGACAAAAAAACAGGTCAAACTCTTTCAAACCACAATACGTCAGGTGACGGTCTTAATGTACTAACTAAGTAAGAGCACGTACTGGAAACACACACTGCTTAAGCTAAATAAATACAAGTCCTGCTGGAAAAAACAGTGTGAAAGTCTAGTACACCTTCACACTGGTACAGGGACAGGACAATAAAGTAAGCACAGTTAATGACCCATAAGGCCTAAACAAAGCAGTCTAGAAAATAACTTGTAATACAGCGCTAAAAGTACAGATCCACCAAACATATTAACGAGGCCTTCAAATCGAATTCATTTGCTCACTCACATCAGTTTAATAATACAACACAGTACCAGAAACCAAGAGAGCAAAGCTTGTAAATAGGTCTAGTTTTACTAAGTAAACAAATAAAAATAAAATAATTCAATAATGAAAACAATGAAAATTAGTTAAATTACACGACAAATCAATAAAAACCTTATTGTAATTCAAAATGATGATCATAATAGTGAAGTTAAGGATCTATTTATTGTATGTGTTATAAATGTTTCTTTCAGCTTGATTTTGAATTTGGACATTTAAGTGATATTTGTAATAGAATTAGGCAACCCACTAATAATAGAAAAAAATGTTTCACCAATATTTTGAATAGGTTCGTGTCAGGGGTGGCGCCAGGACCTGCCCGACGGAGGGGCTAAAGGCCCCGACGAGGGGGGGGGCTAGTGGAGCGAATCGAGTCTCACTTGGCAGGGGGGCCGCCTAGGGCCCCCGGTGGGGGCCACGGATATTTGATGAATTATGGCGAATTTTTATTACTTATTTGATAGGCATCGTCTATCCCCGACGGGGGGGGGGGGCTATGCTTCCCCGACGGGGGGGCTATAGCCCCCCAGCCCCCCTCTAGCGCCACCCCTGGTTCGTGTACAGGAATCAGCAATTTAAGTCAAACAAATAGTATACAATATACAATTTGTATGAAGGAACTTTATAATCAATGCATATAGTTGTAATGTACATAGAAAAACAAAATGTTTATATATATTTATTTCGTAATTTTTCTGCTCTTTCACTTTTCAGTTGGCCTGGTTTGCTCCTGGTTCATTACCATCTGATGACATTTACAATATTTGTTTTTCTTTAGTTTTTCTCCGTATTAGTTGACAAACTTACTTATGCGTTCAGACGTTTTGGAACACACACCATCTACCGGCACAATATATTTCCGATGATCACCACACTCTAATCCAACTGCGCAACAACGCTAAGTTTAATTCTTGACAATGACAATTTCTTTTATTTCCTTTGAGTATCAATAGAATAAATCATACAATAATTCAACATAATGTTACAAAATTTAAGCAATCGAAGAAAAGGGGAATTTCCAGAAGCATAATGCTTGTAAATAGAACACCCCATATAAGATTAAAACATATCAACAATATAATATAATCGGCTCAAAATTCTGAATAAACGTTATATTAAAGCAAAAACAATATTGCAGTTTAGCGAAAAATATACTTTCTATATTATTATTTAAAAAAAAAAACAGAGTACCTCCTAAATGTTTCTTTAATATAATGCACACAATGACAATGAAAACAACTATAAAAGTTATGGCATATTTATCTACTAGGTTTTATTTATATGTTTTGTACATACATATCAGAATACAAATAGGTAAATAGTAGGCCTAATGATAGAAAAGAACATGTTGTAATAATTGTATCAAGCATAGCTCGTCAATGAAAAGTTCCTTTACATTGTGAGTTGTTGTGGTTTATAATGTTTTAAGGTCGAATTAAAACTTGCCCAAGTTGTCAAATTTCATGTTAGTGTTTAGTGTAATTCATACAGTCCGCCCTCCAATTCAAGACTATTCTGTGTATCTGAAATTGGTGGTGGACTCGGAGGTTCGGTCTCAAATTAGAAGCCTCTAATAGAGACCACAGGCTTGAAGTGGTCTCCAAACAGCATAATTGGAGGGTAACCGAACCTGAAACCTATAAATGAAGACCGAAGAAAAATGGTCTCCAGATGACAACATGGGATGACCATTTATTTATTTCGAAGAAACTGTTGTTTCATTTTTAAATTTTTTAACCAACTTGATGCTGTTTAAAACTCATTGGGAAAGAAATCTGAACAGCATACTGTAAAGTAAACATAACATTTAGGCCTACACTTGAAGACTAAGTTAAGTTTGGTATGTCTATATATGTCCATCCTTTATGCACAATCTTCAATAAGCAATTCTACAATGATTTTGAAAGTTCCTCATGGGCATGATAAAGTGGAGGATAGAAGCCCCGCAGGGCCAAACATTTACCAGAGGAATTTCCGTAACAAAATACTACTGGGTCCTGGCTTACAAAATTCATGCTAACTAGATGCGGATCCAGACCTTCGCCCACTTCGCTCAGGCGAAGGTCAGGGTGAGAAATCAAAATAAAATGTTGACCATTTTTTCCAACAATCATACTTACTTTCCTTGACACTTATTTTGAACATTACCATTAGGAAAATGTTTAAATCCACGCTATCCTATACCTTACACTTTTACAGAGAGAGGTACATTCCCAATACATTATGGTCTTCCACTTCTAGCGCATGATATATGCATAGCAAACGTTATGTAACTACTAATAATACTCAGGTCCAGTGGCGTAGGTATGGGCAGTGCAGTATTGGGGGCTCGTCTAATTATCTAAAAATATAACTTTAAAAAATCCTATTTAACTTTAAAAGGACCCTTCAATAATATTAGGTTTTAGAGGCTATAATATTGATTATATTCATTACAATTTACCTATTACCAATTTCCCACACGCTGAAAGTTAAAAAAAAAAAACAAAAAAAACAAAAAAAACCAACAAAACAAGCTCTTACATACGATGCACTAATGTACTTTTTGAAATCACATTTCTAAAGCAATAAAATATCGTCACGCACATTTGTGTTTGTGGTTAAAGTTGGTTCAACTATTATTGTGTACGTTTTTAAACACTTCAGGATCATCATAACTTCACGAATACATTTTAGATTCACTTCACTTCAAGTAGGTATAGATGACTGTTCTATTATTGAATGGTAATTGTTATTATCGTGATGGAATAAACAATACCTGGATTTGCGTCAGGAGAATCAATTAGGGGGCCTATATGTTTAATTTTGCCAAACTTATCGTGAAAATGTACTGAATACTCAGTGCGTGTGAAAGTTGTTCTCCAGTGGGACTCGAACCCAGTTCTCCAGTTCTCCAAATCACTAGTCTGGCATCATACCTCTAGACCACCAGCTTGCACCTGATGGCCAGGGTTGAATACGAGCCCAAGTAAGCAGCGAGTACTATTTTTGCAAGTGTTTCCACACGTACTAAATAGGCATATTCATCAGTTGGCCTACATTTCACGACGGGTTGGACAAAATTCCACCTATACACGTTCTATTGATGTTATCAATATGATAATATATCATAGATTCATGAAATGCCTAATAGGCCCTAAACGATAACATATAGGCATATATAACTTGACCATAGCTTGTTCTCAATATTCTTGAATTTTTTTAACAAAATATTTTTTAGATATTTCTGAAATGCCGTATCTGTTTTAAAATATCTCAGAATGTATGAGCATTAAGAGTTTGGCCTGAGTAGACCCCACTAAAGGCTCTGTCTCTAGGTCCGATCAGGTGCATTTTTACCAATTTTACCTAGGGCCCGGCAGTTATCTATGCCATAGTTACCAACCGTCACGCATCGTGCGGGACAGTCCCGCGTTTCAAAGTGATTTTGGATGAAACACGCATTTTGCAGAAGCACATGCGAGATCATAAATGTTTCACGCATTTAGCACTTGCGTGATAAGGAATTGTCACAAATTCAGGGGAAAACGTATTTAAAATTAGAAGAAATTAGTTTTATCAAAAATATAAAAACGGTCATACAGTAGCTTGAGTCGTTAGAGAGCTTTCATTATCTCGTTCGAGAATCAATTCACAGAGAAAATTTCTCCTTTCCGACCAAAACAACCCAGCCA
>NW_022704992.1:4489404-4512522 GCF_011630105.1 Anneissia japonica | reverse complement strand
ATATACTTTTTGAAATCACATTTCTAAAGCAATAAAATATCGTCACGCACATTTGTATTTGTGGTATTTTAAAGTTGGTTGAACTATTATTGTGTACGATTTTAAACACTTCAGGATCTTCATAACTTCATAAATACATTTTAGATTCACTTCACTTCAAGTAGGTATAGATGACTGTTCTATTATTGAATGGTAATTGTTATTATCGTGATGGAATAAACAATACCTGGATTTGCGTCAGGAGAATCAATTAGGGGGCCTATATGTTTAATTTTGCCAAACTTGTCGTGAAAATGTACTGAATACTCAGTGCGTGTGAAAGTTGTTCTCCAGTGGGACTCGAACCCAGTTCTCCAGATCACTAGTCTGGCATCATACCTCTAGACCACCGAGCTTGCACCTGATAGCCAGGGTTGAATACGAGCCCAAGTAAGCAGCGAGTACTATTTTTGCAAGTGTTTCCACACGTACTAAATAGGCCTATTCAGTAGGCCTACATTTCACGACGGGTTGGACAAAATTCCACCTATACATGTTCTATTGATGTTATCAATATGATAATATATCATAGATTCATGAAATGCCTAATAGGCCCTAAACGATAACATATAGGCCTATATAACTTGACCATAGCTTGTTCTCAATATTCTTGAATTTTTTAAACAAAATATTTTTTAGATATTTCTGAAATGCCGTATCTGTTTTAAAATATCTCAGAATGTATGAGCATTAAGAGTTTCGCCTGAGTAGACCCCATTAAAGGCTCTGTCTCTAGGTCCGATCAGGTGCATTTTTACAAATTTTACCTAGGGCCCGGCAGTTATCTATGCCATAGTTACCGTACCAACCGTCACGCATCGTGCGGGACAGTCCTGCGTTTCAAAGTGATTTTGGATGAAACACGCATTTTGCAGAAGCACATGCGAGATCATAAATGTTTCACGCATTTAGCACTTGCGTGATAACGAATTATCACAAATTCAGGGGAAAACGTATTTAAAATTAGAAGAAATTGGTTTTATCAAAAATATAAAAACGGTCATACAGTAGCTTGAGTTATTAGAGAGCTTTCATTATCTCGTTCGAGAATCAATTCACAGAGAAAATTTCTCCTTTCCGACCAAAACAACCCAGCCAGTCGCGAGCAGTCTTGCGAGTTTATTGTTACAACCAACCGTTGATTATGTGACTGGAACTCGAACTTCCGCAGGGGTTACGTAATAAGCAGTATACCGTATATACTCGCGTATGTCCTATAAGGTAACCCGTGTATAAGACGACCCCCAAGTTTTAGAAGATTTTTGGTTGATATTTGTATGTCTGGCGTATAAGACGACTCGCTGTTTCATGGTCGGAATTCCTAATTTTGTGTGGTCCTGATACTGCATCTAGCTGGAGAAATGGAGCCAAATGCAAGGGTACTGTAATCTTCCAAATAATAACATTTTATGAGTTTTTAAATCTTCACCATCAAAATCGTATTTTTTCCGTATTTAAAATTGCTTTCATTCATACAACATTTAGTTGCTTCACTACAGTAGTGAGTTCGCGTGTTACGGACGATCCGCACATACGAAGAACATGATTATAAAAATCTAAAATATGAATGTCGTGCGTATAAGACGACCCCCTTTTCTTCGATCGTAATTTGCTATTTTAAGCCACGTCCTATTATACGCGAGTATAGCCTATACGATTCGTTTTAAAACTCTAGGTCACATGAGCGTTAGTCATACAGTGGCGGATTCAAGGGGGAAATTTTCCATGGGGAGAACCCCACCCCCTTTCATTTTGGGTATTTTTGGAAACGTTTTGAACCCCCATCTTTCAAATCCTGGATCCGCCCCTACATAAGATTGTCGAGGACACTGCTACAGACGTAACAATACAGTAGTACTGTATCAAAGCTACTGTGCTGGACACCGTCGATGGTAACAGAGGGAAAGGCCAACCAGCCATGACCTTTGTGGACCTTATAAAACAGGATACTAGGCTGAAAAACATTTTCAAATTTGATATTTTTTTGAAATTTTAAGTAAAAATGAACTAAGTCATCTGGAGCTCCATCATTGATCGGGATCAGAGATTGACTCGCATCTAAGGAAGTAAAACTCAGTACGGTAACTGACTCACATGCCCTTCAATCCGATCTTAGTAATAATAATGTAAATATTAACCAGGTACTGTATTCCATTGGTCAGTAAGGAGAACGGAATACGATTCGTCATTGCGCTAACCCTCTCTCTAATATTAGTTATTTAATGCTTTGTGTATTCTTGAATGTGGTGTCCCAGCATTTTACCCGTATCAAAAAAAATCAATATCCATAGGAAGTGTCAGAGACGTTTTACTCGAGCAAGCCTACTTTGGTTATGATGATGTTAGCGCTAAATTAACTAATGAATGAACTTTAGTCAATTGGTTGCCCCTTTTACGGAATTATTTCGAAGATTAATTGATTTACATTATGTACCAGACTGTTGGAATTCGTTGTAGTATATAGTCTCAGTACCAAAGAAGTCATGTCTCCCAAATTAACGATTTCCGTCCTGTAGCCCTGACTCTCATAATTATAAAAAGTTTTGAAGGAATTATTTGTAAATATTTGCTTGATTTTAAACCACAGTGTAATTGACCCCTTGCAGTTTGCATACGAATCTAACAAGAGTGTAGACGAGGTTCAGGGGCGGATCCAGTAGAGGGAACGACCCCCACCCTCGTTTTTCCACTAAATTTTAAAAATTCAAGGCATAGCCTATATTGAAATTAGCGCTCTCATTTAGCCTATCTATTATTCTGGATCCGCCCCTGCAGCTGTAATTACTCTTGTATATTTAATTCCGATTCAGTTATGCTTGAGCCACTTTCTGACATTTCGTCTGCGTTCAATACGCATTAGTATCCGTTACACAGATTTGTAGTTGTTTATCTGATAGGCAACAAGAAGTTGTAATTTAATTTTTGGCTCATCTGATAAAATTGTTGCATATGTTGGATCACCAGCACCCAGTGGTGGCGCCAGAGTGGGACTGGGGGCTATATCCTCCCGCCGGGGAAGCATAGCCGCCCCCCCCCCCCGCCCCCCTGTCGGGGAAGACGATAAATTTTGTCGGAGAACAAACAAATAAAAAAAAAATATTTACATGTAATATTCGTTTAGCCAACATATCTGTGTTAACTTTTCATCACAACAACAATAACAATAAAAATAATAATAATAATAATAATTCAATGAGACTAATTAAAAATAATTTGCATTCTGACAAATGCTCATTTTGATAGCCATAGGTGAAGCAACCTCGACCATGACAACGTGGTTGACAGATTTCATGCAAAATTTCCAAAATATAGAATTTCACTTTCAAGAATGAGGATTTGAAAATAAATTAGATGGTTACATTGCATACTCTTTGTTTCTTGCTTTATTCAAAATGTTTTGGTTTTGGAAGCTTATTTCAACATTAGAAAGCATAGCCTACATGAAGTCATATTATAGTAACTCGATGCCTATCAAATAAGTAATAAAAATTCGCAATAATTCATCAAATATCTGTGGCTTCCAGGGGGATTCGCCCACCGGACCCCCGCCGGGGGCCCTAGGCGGCCCCCTGGCCCCCAGCCAAGTGAGATTCGATTCGCTCCACTAGCCCCCTCCGTCGGGGCCTTTAGCCCCTGCGTCGGGTAGGTCCTGGCGCCACCACTGCCAGCACCACAAGGGTGTGTTTTATCCCCACTATTATATATTTTGCATAAATGATTGCACATGAAATTCTGTCTATAACTTTTTTTAAATACGCTGATGATACAGTGTTATTAGGATTAATCTTAGATGAATCGTATTATAGACGTAATGTTGGTAACTGGGGAAAATAGTGTACAAATAATTGTTTTTGACAGTTAATGAGACTAAAACAAAAGAAATTATTTTTAACTTTGGTAAGAGTGCTGGACGTCTGGTCAAAATTGAAATAATATTAATACTGTACTACTGTAGGGATGACGATAGATAACAGACTGAAATTGGATGAGCAATGTGTAAATCATCACATCATTATGTATGTCTAGTCTCATTTATTTATCATGTATTCATAACCAATTTAATGTAAACTAGATATACCCAAGACGATTCCGAATTTTATATGACCGGATTGTCACAAATTTTAATGTTTTAATTATTTCCCGTTCATTTGGAATAACTCTCAATTAACACTTCAAATTTTAAATCTTACCTTCGCGACCATTTCATTAATGAATGACCCTCCCCCCATTTCCTCCATGATTATTATTGTTTTAATGTGCTTTCATAATACTGTATTCAATGTATGTGCATGCTTATGTAACAAAATTGTCTGGTATATTCCTAATTATTATGATGAAACGCGAGTTGTGGCCTGTTTTATTGTTGGGAGAGCCTCTCGATAGTAAATAAGTCTATTTATAGGTAATCATCAGGCTTGTTTTGTATTCGGTCTTTTTTTTTTTTTTAGTTATTGCCTGGAAATAATAAATGAAATGAAACTCATTGTTCATGTTTTCAATATGTAATTTACAGTGAAATTGAATATCAAAATTTTTTTTAAATTATTTTAAATATGTAAATGAAAAAATAGTATAATTATAAATATCAGGATGATTAAGTCATTTTAAAAACTAATGTTGTGACATTAACTATTGCATCTATGAGAACATATACTATGGGAAGATGTTACTTTTTAAACAATTGTCTCTATTTCAACATTTATTCATCAACAAATAAATAATATTAAGATACATATAAAGCAAGTTAGTAAAAAGGAATCGCCATATAAACTCTATAGAATGGTGATCCTAGAAGAATAATTGGAAACTTGAATTTATATGACTAATCAAAATACCTAAAACTATCCTAACATTGAGAACATCTTTTAAAAAGTAACATTCATAGACAACAGATGTTTTATCCAAATTACCTAAAACTCGCAAATATATCTAACTACATTTCCTGGAAATTGTATACAAGTTTCAACACAGTTTCATTCTCTGATGCTTTAGCCAATTTCAGGACTGGCTCAATATTAAAGATGAGAGATAATAGTATAAACAAATATATGCTGTATAATCACAATTTCCTATAGCTTTAAATAAGGTTACATGTGTTTTAAACCATAAAAAAATATATATCTGCTATTGGTCAATTGTGTGGCAATCTAATTTGCGATTGAAAGCTAATAAAACATTTGATGATTTATATATTAGTATTTAATCTTCCACATGAGATGCAATAAGAGTACAACAACAATATATACAATTCATTGTAGAATCAGTGAAAAATAAAATAGCATAACTATTTGTAACTACTAGCTCAAAATTTGACTAGAGAAACTTCATAATAGCATGTATTTCATGATTAAGACCAAAAAAAATAAATTTAATCAATAAAATTTATCAGGACAGGCAAAAATTACGAACATGCACAACTTAATACCCTGTATACAAGACACAAACCAAATAACATTTTAATAAATGTGCCACACAACACACACAATTCTATGGAAAAACGGAACGCCACAATGTGCACGCAACAGACCAGACTGCCACCGACAATTAGCAGACGGTGTCGCGTCGTCTAGCACTTGCAGGGAGTTGGATTTGTCATGACCGTCGTACGAACATCGTAAATGGCAGCGAGTGCACAGCTTTACAAACATTACTGAAAGCACACAGTTCACTATACACTTTTACATTAAACTGACCAACTTACGACTCGCAACAAAAAAACAAACAAAAAATGGCTCTTCACATCTTCTAATACATTTTATGAAGTAACAAATAGAAAGATATCAACAGAAGATATACACAAATATTCAAAAAGTGAAATTTAAGGCCCTCTGCCAACCCAATGGCAGCACCACTGGCAGTATATCTTACTTCCCCCTGAAACCTTCAAATAATATTCAGTATCTTTCTTCATTTTTAATCAATTTTACATGTAAATTCTACTTTTCCTGAGACAGACTCCAGATACAAGATTATTAATACTCATTCAACTAAACCTGAAGATAACTGTGAAATGATAATAATAATAATAAAAATAATTATAAAAATTAAATAATACTGTATTTATAAAGTGCCTTGAGGACAAGAGATCCCTCTATATGCTATACATTATTCTTAAACTATGGAGAAAAACTATCCTACGTGGGACACCAACTGTATTTGTGAGTACATTTCGAGGACAGAAGTTTTGAAGATACATAAATTTTAAAATTTTTATAATTCCAGTTAAGAGCTTTAGAACAATCCCTGAACTATATAGTAAACTATACCCCGTCCTGCACCAACCAACCAAAATCATTCTCTGAGAACTGTTACCGTGATTGTACATTAGCAGTGGTTCTGATGACCAATACATGTGGCACTTCCAATGGTTGGCATGAATGGCACTATCTGAGAGTACAGTAGTAGTATATTGCAATGATCTACTTTTAATACTATCACTACAGCAACACAATATGTTTAGTATTACTGTTTGCACAGCACTTGAAGCTTTTACAATGTCAATGAAAGGGCATAAACAAATGACCATACAACAAAAGCTAATACAGAACAGGAATGTACTTTTAAGCTCAGTAGATGATTGTTGTAATCATATCAATAAATCTAAGACATCTAATATATCATACAATATTTTTTTGTTTATGTATGCTTTTTAAAATAAGTAGCTAAGTAGATGATTTCACATCTGATCAATAAATCTAAGGTATCCTATATATCATACAATATTTTGTTGTATGCTTTTTAAAATAAGTTTGTTTTAATATAAAGTACAACGAATATATAACAAATCTATAATTAGTTACTTATGAAAATAAAGATATCAACATAAACACACTTTGGCATGAGTCTTACAACAAATATTATAATAATTAAAAATTTCCATCAAAATATACATTCCAAATTTCTATATTTCTGTATTTAATTGTTCAGTTTTATGGACAATATTCAGTTTTTGGGAAGAACTACAAATTCATCAAATGTATAAAATGATGTCGGGTAAAATATATTAAACATCAAACAATTAAAAAAAAAAATCAAAATACTGCTGTGAATTAAATCACATTTTCCGATGGTATATTTTTAGGCATTTCATTCAGTGAGAAATATTGACCATTCTAATAATAGTAACATTCTTTAGCAATGCATACATTTTGAGAAAAAAAAATTCTTTAAAAAACTTCAGTTTGACTACAGTATAACATGTATTATTAAATTTATTATCTCATAATTTATTCATTGTGATTGTTAGGGTAAAAAGATAATTGCCTTTTGGTGGTTCATATACTTTAATATAATTAATTTTAAACAAACTTTAAGTGTCATATCCTTACTTTTACTACTACAATTTAGAAAAAAAAAAGATACAGAAAAGCAACAACATTGAGACTGATGAGATTATTAGTGATGAGAACATTTTCTAAAATAAATAAAAGAAACATAATTTTGCCAAAAGGCATTATTCTTTTTTAAATTGTTGCACTATTAATCAGTCACACTTTGTAATAAATATCTTTTGTAACATTATTATGAAACTGAGCTGCAACACTTTGTCCCGGGGAACTCACTTGTTCCTCCTATGTTTTTCAGCCAATGGTATTGTAATATTGTAAAATTCTACATTAGTTGGCGATAGTAGTTACATTAGCTGTGAGGCAATTTTCGTTTCTACATTAGCTTTTGAGCGTTCTACTAAGCTGGGGTTGATATTCTTTTTACTACATAAGCTGTTGGTGTTTCTACATTAGCGGGTTTTACTACATAAGCTGTGGAGTGTGCTACATTAACAGTTGTTACTACATTGCCTGTTGTTTTCTACATTACCTGTTGTTTTCTACATTAATGCTTGTAACACATGGCAAGCCCAATATGGCTGACATAGTGTTTCTAATTCTATCAGCCATTTTTAAATGACATAGAGATCGATACAAATCTTAAAATTTAATGAGTCAGCAATTTTAAATATTCCACTATCAAATGAAGCACATATATTATTAAGACCGGAGGTCAGGAAAACCACAAGGGAGCCACATATTGGCAAATCATACATTTATTTTACCATACATATATTCTGGAATATCATCAGTATTTCATCATTGTCCTCACCCACCTCCTCTTGACCATCATTCATCATCACTTCTCATTAACATCTCAAACCTTATCATTCTTGTCATCATCCTCACCATCATCCCAATCCTCATTTATCTATCATCTTTCTCATCCTCCACTTCATTCTCCTTATCTGCCTTTATTTCTCTTCCTTTTCTTCTGTTTCTATTTACTGTACTTCATTACCCACACCTTGGAGTGGAATCGGCGATATGTTGGATGATCACCATCATAATTATCTCCTTATCCTACTCACTGTCTTTTTCATACTTGTCCTATCCAATACGAACTTTCTAATTATCAACATCCTTTTCATCCTCCTGCTCCATAGCCATCAAAAGCCTTTTGCAAGTGGCCTGGCCAGCGTTTTTTCCTAAATAGCAGTGTGACCAACGGTGTGGATCGACCTATGCTGGAGGTAGATGGAAAATTATGCCCAGAAATAGCAAATTCATGCTTTTAAAAATTGACAGGAAGAAAAGTATCCAGGTGTAAAGACCAATTTCCACCAATATTAGCTTCTTCAGTAAGGCCAAAGCATAACAGAGCAACCACTCCAGTATTATACTGTAGATTACCACAAAAGTAATTACAAAATGGCATGATATTATAAATAGCGACAGTACAAAAGTTCTACAAAAGGTTTTACATTTTTACAATCCAGAATTGTGGAAGAGAGGCTACAAAATGCCTGTTGGTGTATTAGGCGACTAACCTTACCTTGTTTGGGAAACCTACTGCACACAGAAAACAATTCGAAAATAAAATAAAATATTTTTGTCCTGCTAGTAAACCCATCGCCGTAAAAAGATGTCTCCAAGTAAAAAAGATGGTTTTTTTTAAATTAAATTATATAAACATTTATCAGTCCACTTGAAGAGTTTACATGGCAAATTCAGTCATTATGCAATCTTAATCACAGGCTTTCACCTATAAGTTTGCATTTTATTATCTATTAAAAAAGGTTTATATTTTTTTCTCTGCATAGATGCGGCGTTCGGTTTAACCAATTTGCAAAAAAAGAAATAATATTTGTTCCACCCTCCTCTAAAGATATTTTTCTAAAATGAAGTTTGCTAATATTAGTTATAGAAGAAATCTTGCCTGATTTGAATGGTACAGTAGAACCTCAATTTTACGTACGGTACAGGACCGGAGGACATATATAAATAAGGGGTTTCGTAAAATTGAGGTTGGGTTAAATTTGTAGTGACTTTTGACACAATACATACATAACACTCAATAAACGTAGGCCTATGTTATGAACGAACGGACGATGTTACCTAGGCTAGACCTAGCCTCTAGGCATACGAATAAAACCATGTGTTTAGTGTTTTTATTCATCATTTTACAATGTCCAAATAAAACCATGTGTCTTGTGTATTACTTCATCACTTTATATCTATTATTTAACTAAAGAACATGAAAATATTACAAGATTACCTATACGACAAAGGCATAACTTGAAAATCATGGCTATTCTAAACTTTAGTGTTGTCTGGGCCTGCCGAGACAAAATAAAACCATGTGCACTGCACTGGGTGAGCCAAACAATTAGCGTTCATGTACGTGAAACAGCAACCACATGCACTGCACTGGGCGAGCCAACCAATTAGCGTTCGTGTACGAAATTATGCCTACTCAGCTTCGTGTAGAAAATTCGACCAGACGAGTTTTCCACACAAAGCTAAGGAGGAAAGCAATTATTTTGAGCACCATCGGTAACTGTTCAACTCGCTCAGTACACATGATTTTAGATTATAACAGCTCGGTATTAGCCTCAATTAACATTGCTGTTTAATGAAAATACATTGCATATGTTTTGCTTATTGTAAATAAGTAGAGAGAAAGTAACAAATGTCTTTTTACTTATGGTGGCTCTGAAAAGTGCCGTTTACTTGTTTTTTGATGACGTCATCGTCGATACCATGCGTACGTAAAACCAAGGGTTCGTATAACTGGGGTACGTAAAAACAAGGTTCTACTGTACTTTGCTTTTACTAGTGTTGTTTGTTTTTGTGCGATATGTGTTACCTGAAAGAGTTACACATAATTGCTCTGATCAGTCACTGAGCAATGGCACCCCTCAAAATTTTGCAAAACCTTTTTTCATTGGTTGTCTCAGCCTTTTCTTCCTCCCATGTTCTGCCTTGAAGTGTGGAAACTGTTTTCTTCGTAAATCCTGTGTATAAGCTATCTCAGGCTTCACCATCTGCTCACATAGTGGGTCTTCCTTAGCAGAATCCTTCAACAAAAATGTATTAATCTTCACTCCTGGGGGTTGGAATATCCTGAATTCCCCCTCACCCTGAGCAGCAGTGTCTGTGGCGACACATTTCTCAAACAATTTGTTATTCAGCTCTCGAAGCTCCTTTACTTCAGCTGCCATTCTATCAACACCATACGCTTGGATTTTATCCCATAACGTCCTATTGAAATGATCATACAGCATAACATCACCTTTGTTCCACTTACGGACATTGTTTTTAACAGTGTCTGAAAGCTGATGCACAGAATCCTCTTTGCGTGAGTTCTGTTTAAAAAATGCAATATCCTCAAGAGGGAAGCAGAGTAATTCTTTTAGAAGAATAAGTGACTCATCAAAATATTCAGCAATAACCACTAAATCAAACTGTTTATCAATCAATTTTATTGCCTTATTGATTAGACTCTCATCATCAAAATCTTCTTCAGGGAAACCAAAATCATAAAGCATCACATTTCGTGCATGTACTTTGCTTCGCATTTTGTTGTAAAAGTACTTTGGACGTTGCAAAAACTTTGACATAGCTGCGGGATCACCAGGCATACCTGCACGTCCATCCATCTTAAAGTATGTAAACGCACTCTCGAAAACCACAACTGGTTCACGAAGTATGCTAACGTAGACTGCATTTTGTGGCATTACTTCTAACACCTGAGAGCTGAATCGTGAATGATGACAATAAATATTATAGACTCCGTTAGCAACTGGTATCATATGTTTTTTTTCGAAATACTGAGGATAACCCAGATGGTGTCCTACCGGTGGTATTGCAAAATTAAGATTGTTTTTATCACCATAGCGTAGAAATATATTTTGTAAGGTACTGCTCCCAGTTTTGTGAACTTTCAAGAATGTAATGTTAACTTTTGGTTGGCATAACACCTGGTCTCTATATTGCTGAGAATTTTTTTCAAATACTTTCGACTTTCCTCCTTGTTGGACTTCATCTGCAGTTGGTTTCTGAAATGTTTCCAATAATTCTTGACCCTTGTTTTCCCTTTCAGAATTCCTGAAAATAATAGGAAAAGACATTAATTCTGTGTTTTAGTTGCTTTATTGATTAGTAATTATTCATTGGCGTTTTGAATCTTGGGCATAGTACCTGTAGCTCCTTGATGGTACTGACTGGCCATTTCAGCAAAATGGACAAAAAAAATTTAATATATTAAAAATGTGCAGACGTTTAATAAATTATACAAAGGCCTATCATTTATTTTTTAAGGTATCAAATCAAGGTTTTACAGTAGCTTTCATTTTTTTCCAGTTTCCAGATTAATACAGTTTTGTTCTGCAGGAACTAAACAGTAATTGCAAATGCATACGTTGATGCATAATGCGCTGATCTGATCATTTATTAAAAGTCTATTAATAAAACAAAGTTTAAAAATTCCCTAACTAAAATCTCAAATCAAATTTGATTAAAGAATGACAGATATTGACATTTTGTAACAGATTTTCACATGTAAATTAACTAGGAGTTAAACAAAGCTGTGTTCAGTATTCTCAATCCCATTGAGTACTACAGTTTTACGTCACGATACCATGTGATACTACTCCGTTGCTATCTCTGCAAAATGCTTTCAACCCGAGGCCATTTTGATGGTAAAATATTAGATTTTAAAATGCCTATTCCAGAAAGCCTATGCAGTCATTCAGGAATAATGAACGGTAACCAACGTCTGTTGACAACACGACTGTGGTACTCTATATTCTTAAAACAAACCATACAGTAGTCAAACTTCAAACTAAAACTTCAACCTAGTCTACAACTTCAGTTTGTATATAAATACTGCAGTCAAATTTCTAACTACGGCTAAATCAAGTCCTCGAATTTCAGATGAAGCCAGCACACTCAAAATGAAACTGATCATTTATTTAGAAGACAAAGAAAAAGTTCTGGTAACACGGCTGAATATTGAGCTTCAATCTGTCATTAAAAAATATATTTCTTCTTAATGCAGTTTTTAGAACACCAATTGTTTATTTAATTTTCTATAATAATTATATAATAGTAAAAGTTAACATGTAAATACTTAAAATTTAAACAATCACTAAAAATTTGCTTTTTTTGGAGCATTATTAATATTTAAAGCAGCGCCATCTTTGATGTTGTGGTGACGGTGAAGCTTTGTAACCGCACATCAGGGGCAGATTGCTATAAACGGTCTTAACTGGTAGTCTTAACTCCTCGAATAAAGCCGGCTTTATCACTTAGACGGTCTTACTAAAGTCATTCCACAACGACTACTGTATTGCTATAAAACAGTCTTCCCTAAGACCGCTTTGAGTATTGAAACGCAAACAAGCACTCCCTAGTAACGTAAGATTAAGGGCGATGTCATGCGTGCTCCATGCACGCAAATTTATCGAAATGAACATAAATATACATATACCTATTTTAACTGTACAGATGCTGAGAAGCGTGTCGAATATTCGTTGTTCGATTCTCCGACTTTGACGATCTAGGCCTAGGTCTTGCCATTGCACTGTCGAATTAATTAGCTGAACGTCATGACGAAAATGATTTAACACCGTTTTAAGCCTCCTCCGAGTAGGCTTTAAAATTTAAGACAGCTAACTGGTTAGACCGCGGTATAGCAATGGTCTATAATCATAGACCAGTAGTGACATTACGATTATAGCCGGCTAACCATTAAGACCATCTACAGACCACTATAGCAATCCGCACCAGGAATCAGGTAGTGTTCCGTGCAATTCAGCAGCTACTGCAAGGGCAAGCTACTGTACTCCTGGTAATGTTGTCATTTGAAAGCTAATCTTGAATATTTCTTTCATTTTACACTTATGATGTATTAGGCTTGCATAGGATACCATTTTTATTTCTCGCATTGAAGCGTGTCCTACAAAAATATATGTTTTTAAAAATAGGTAAAATTCCAAGGCCAGACTAGAAAAATCTTCCTGGTATAAATATAGTTTGAGGTGTGTGTGATTTAGTCATAGTTTGTTTTAAGAATACAAAATGAGAGAATTTTGAGGTTTTAGCCTCAACTACTATACTGCTAAAGTTTGTTTTAAGAATACCTAGGTATGTCTTAATGTATTGAAGAATGGTAGTTGGTGGAATGAACATGAATCAAAGATACAGCATGTCCTCCTCACTGATAATGAAAAAGACCTTTAGTGTCTAAAATACCGAAAATGAAATGCTAGTTAAACGTTGTGTTCAATATGTGTCATGGTAATTAGCAAACAGGATAATGCTCCATAATCAATATCCAACTTAACAGAAAACACCTTGGACAAGTTTTAAGTACTGATATACAGGACAAATTACTGGTGGTGGCAGAGGTGAATCACTTGTGGAGCAATAACAGAAAGGACCATTTACCTACAATAAAATGCATACTCAGCAATGAAATATAATGATGCACTCACTATGTGAACAATTAAATGAATCTTAGTTTTAGTGATAACATGCACTGCAGTATAGCAAATCTGCAATATTTGTCAGAGAATCTTTTTCTGGTTATTCACTGATAATGGAAAATGAACAATACGGTCAATTATAGAAGTTTCAAATATCAAAGATAAACATGGACATGAATAGAGATTAGTTTTCCAAGCAGAATAGAATAGGATACATGATACCC
Organism: Anneissia japonica; assembly: GCF_011630105.1. Taxonomy (NCBI): domain Eukaryota; kingdom Metazoa; phylum Echinodermata; class Crinoidea; order Comatulida; family Comatulidae; genus Anneissia; species Anneissia japonica. Next base: position 4,498,500 of record NW_022704992.1, on the reverse strand, counting down.
AATACAGAAACACCTTAAGAGAATGTTTGTAACATGGAGGAACAAACACAAAAGGAACCAAGAGTGGTGATATTGCATTTTTTTGTGTGCTGAGGGGGTAGGGTGGGTGAAGGTGGGTATTGGCGATGCATTTTAACTAATTTTATGGTCCTCTCTAACTCCACTCATTGGAAAACAAATGAGTACCTAGAATTTGGAGCCTACCAAATACTTGATAGTAGCCTTAAAATTTTTTTTTCTTTTCGGACATACTGTAATGACATATACATCTGTACTTCTATTGACTGATGATAAAATTATTAAGAACTGGGTAAATGAATAATATATATGAAATATCCAGTTTCGCTTCTTCCTTTCTTCCACACTCTTTGAGTCTTGCCTACTCTCTTTCTCGATTTTCCCTGAAACTCTAATCCATGTACTCGCATTGGCAGATCTGAGGAGGGGTCAGGGGGTTCTTTCTCGATTTTCCCTGAAACTTTAATCCATGTACTCGCATTGGCAGATCTGTGGAGGGTTCAGGGGGTTCCGACCCCTACCTTAGGCAAAAAATTTAAAAAAAAATTTTAATTAAAAAAATAAAATTCAAGACCTGTGAGCTGAATTTTTTTTGTTACAATGGGAAATTTAGAAGTCTGGAAAGCTCATTTCCCACCATCTAGGAATCAAAATTCTTTTTGGGATTTATGGAAAAAAGAAAACGTATGCAACTATTCAATTTTTTTTCTGTATTATGTATACCGGTACATACATAATAGGCCTATTTACTGTAATAAGAATTACAGTTCATTTTTGGCCATCTAGGAATCAAAATATTCCCGGGGCGACCCCGGAACCCCTTTCTCTTTGGGGTTCATCAATTCATGGAATCGTTTTCAAGAGGGGGAAAACCTTTGAATTTGAAGACACCTTAAAAGTCGGGAAAGCTCATTTCCCGCCATCGAATCAAAATTTTCCTGGGGAAAACCCCGATCCCTGTTCTCTTTGGGGATTATCGTTCATGGAAAAAAGAATATGTATGCAATTATTCAATTTTCTTAATGTATTTACACACATAATAGGCCTATTTACTGTAATAAGAATGAGAAAGCTTAGCTGACCGTTTCAAGAGGGGGAAAAACTTGAATTTTGAAGAACTTAAAAGTCATTAAAAGACACTTCAGAAGTCGAGAAAGTTCATTTCCTAGGAATCAAAATTTTCCCGGAGAGGACCCCGCAGACCCCCTTTCTTTTGGGGGTTTTTTGGAAACATTTTGACACCCCCACTAAATTTGATACAAATCCGCCCTGACTCGCTTTCCTCCTCCACCTTTCAACCCTGCCCATCAAATTGCCAGAAATATATTTTTTATTTTCCTTAACTCTATTATGATACCTGTGAATTTGTGAATGTAATTCCAAGCAGATATTGGCCCATGATGGCATTTGAAACACAATAAAACTTAACTAAATATACACGTGGTAAAAAAAAAAAAGAGAAATCTTTGAAATATTAAAAAGCTTAATTATGAAATTTAGGACAGAAGTAATTCAAAAATTTGATGAACAAAACATTTAGAATTCAAGTTATTCTCTTTTTTCACAAGTTAATCATTATATAGGAATTTGGGATAATAAAATTTTATTTTCAATTTTAGTATTCTTCCTAGGTTGATTAAATATCACTACTCTACCAAGATTGTGGCCTGCTGTCAAAGTTCTTACGTGTCAACTTATAATTAGTCTTTTCTGAACAACATAAACAAACCAATACTCCAGTTATAAGGTTGGGTTTTTACGCATTTTACACAACAATGGAACCCAAAATTGTCAATTCACCAAGAACCATTTGAAAGCTGTCCACGCGTGATCAAATGAAAACTTTGTTTAAAAAGATGATTGTCATGAACCCTTATCATTAAACACAAGTTGAGTAGCTGAGCGGTAATGCAGGGGCACCGCTAACTACAGCCTTAGCATCAGTGCTGGTTCTAGCCCCCTCCTCGCCCAGGGTTCAGTTGGTATACCTCCATGGTAGAACCGGAGGTCAATTGTACACATCGAGCTTGTGTGCACTTTAAAGAACCTATTGCATCTTTCAGAAGAGTGTGGGGTCCATTTTAGCCCTTGTCGTTTTAAAATGATGTGAACATGGAGCTAGTATTGCACCTCTCAACTGCTGCTACAGTAATCACAGACCCGCCATACGTAATTCAGCACGCTGCAAGTTATATATTATTTTCCTACCTTTACCAAGAATTCCTATCTTCAAACATCCACGAAAATGTGAAAACACTTTAGAAGCCTTGTTGTCATGAAGTGCTACATAAGCTATATAATACAATGGGGATTTTTAACGTAGTGACAGCAATCACTCTACTGAAAGTGAACTTAAATGTATTCATAAAGTATATTATTGTAAAAATATTTAAACCGGTAAACCAAAGGATACAAAGAGTGAAGCAGACCTTAAATGTATTTACAGTATAATGTATAATATTGGAAAAGTGTTTAAACTAGTTTACCCAATGATAAAAAAGTGAAGTACAGTAAATCTTAAATGCATTCATAAAGTGATGTTATTGTTTAATAAAATTTACCCTGATCAGCCAACAATACAAAAAACAAAGTGTATACAGTAGTATAAATGGAAGGTTTTCATACTGGCAGTGAAGTACAACTGAAATGTATCCATAAATTATTGTATGTTTAAAATTTAAATCAATCACCCAACAATACCAAAAAAACTGTAGTTGAATGAAGTTTAAATATAATAACAAAAAGCGCATGCAATTGCTTTAAAAATGGGTGATTCCAAAAATATGGGGTCCAATGGTAAGATCCAATGACAAATAATATACACGTGTAATACAACACATATTTTATTAAAAAATGGTCTGAATAATGACACATGCATTAAAAGTAGGTTTCACTTGTAACCTTTGTGTACTGAAAATGTTTTACCTTGTAAAAGTTCAATTGTGTGTATTAATAAAAACTTATTCAATAATTTTGAGAAAAAAATGTTTTAATTCATAAAGTATCAATTACATGAATTATTTAAAAATGCATCATGTGAATATGAGGACCCTTTTATGAGACAAGTGATTCATTTACTTATAAAAGGTTTGAATATATCACAATTTAGCAAATAGAAAAGGGATTAATACCTAAAAGTGTATTGTAAGTCACACATTTTCCCCCTCCCCATATTTATGGAATAAGCCATCTTATCTGCTCTAGTACCAACAGCATAACAGTGTGAATTACAATTAAATTCATAAACCTCTAAATAGAGGAAAAAAAACAAATATCACAATAACATTAATAAAAGAAGGAGGAACAAATTAAAAACAACAGACATTATTAAATACCTGACTGAAGAAACGTTTATAAAAAAAATTCAAATGATACCAGGCTGTTCACATGGCTGGCTGTTGTAGGAAAAAATTAAAACATAGGAAGCAATCATTTATCCTGCTTTCAGTGAAGCAGATCTGAAATGTATACATGTTGTATTAAAACTAATCTCCAGACTACAGTATACAGAAAATAAATTTTTAATACAGAATTCGTTGAAAGTTTAACTTGTATCAATAGGTTTTTAAAATTGCTTTAAAAAGGCATTTTTTATAATGTATTGTATTCTAACACCAAGAGCGACATGGTAAATAAAAATACATGAAAGAAACAAATACAGTATAAAAAAAACTTTTATAATAAATTGAAAAGATCAGAGGTTAATTTCTTACTGCTCTCTAGTTTATCTTTTACTAAAAATAACTTATATAGCAGATGAATGAGCCTTTGAGCATTTTGCATTAAAATTGATGGAACGTCTGCCCTTGTGCTAGTGACTATATGAAACGAAAGGAAACAAACAAACCCAAGCATCCAACAACCTATCGCCCTTAATAATTATAAATATATAGAACCCAGGGGTGCAGGGGTGGTGCCAGGATTTGCCCGGGGGAGGGGGCGAGGTCCCCGACGAGGTGACCGATGCCCTGAAGAGGGGTCAGATTTCCCAGACGAAAGCAAAGTGGACGTGGTCGAGCTTCGATTAATAGGCTTCGAAAGTGGTCCTAGGGGCGAAGCCCCTGAAAATTTTGACAATTTAGGGGTTTCAAGGGCTTATTTAATCGATTTTATAGTCTACTAATAAGTAGGGGAGGGGGGGATCTCTCCCCGATAGCCCCTGATAGCACCGCCAATAGGATGGGATAATGGGATAATCTTACCCTCTATGGACCCCCATCTCCCCGAAATCCACTGTATCGTGAGCTGGTCTATCATTATTTTTTTTGCTTCACTCATGCACGTATATAAGGGTACCACGCCTACAGGATTCACAGCTAGTGAATTAAACATTTTTTCTTTGTCCTGAGTAACATCAACAAACAATCACAAAAACAATTTCATCATCATCATCATTTCCATCTGGTTCTGTTCATTAATATTCAATTTGCTAGTTCTATGTAGAATAGATTACTGTAACATATTTTCTCTTTGTTTTGTGTAATATCATACCACTCATCATTTCAAGACAACATAAGAGGACTTTACATGCAAAGTAGGAGGCCATTCTTCCTGGTCAGTCAGCTAATAAATGATAGCCTGGTAGTTGAGCTTTTAAAAAATACACAAGGAAATATTGGTATGGTATTAATAACATGAGACATGATATTACAGTAGATATTAAAATTTATAAAATTGTTTTTGCACTTAATAATGAGATAGGTCAATAAAGCCTGGTTTCCATAAAATTGCTACACTACAGCATTTACTACACAAAGTAGCTGACCCCGGCACAATTGGGAATGCTCTCCCATTCTTCCGAGACAATTTGGGAATGTTGAACACAACCTTGTATCTGTTAATGACTCTTTGAGTTGTACTAACTAACAATTAATAAATGTTGATTAACGTAAATATCTGTTTTGGAGCCAGTGTAGCATTTAATTTCATGTGATTTTCAAAATGGTCTTTTTGGATCCACGGAAGGAGGACCTCAGAACCTCACTACTGCTGCTGTTGTTGTTGTTGTTCTTGTTGCTACCAGAACTATTAAGGGCGTCCAGCATCGCCAGTTTTGAACGGATGTGCAGTAAATTTTATACACAAACTATTAATTCCAACAAACGTTCATGGCCCTTTTTTTTTACGTTTGACCCCAGGGTGGCTCCTACATCTACAAAACAAAACAGGGGTTTCAGCAAAGGACTGTACATTACTGCCATTACATTACCACTATTAGTATTAGGATGGCACGGTCAGTTAAGGATGTGTTCTAAAGAAACAAAAGTCATGAGTTCAAATCGTGTCTTGGTATTCAATTTTTTTTCCCAATTTTAAGACATTTTAATTTTGTACAAATGAACATTCTAATTATTTAAACATTTCTATCATATTAGCTCTTCCAGATTTTTTTTGTCAACCAGTTGTCAAATAAAAATAATAGTAATTTATACAAAAAAAAAAAATTAAACACTATGGCGCGATTCGAACTCATGACCTTTGGTTCTTTACAACAGCAACAACCGACCGGACCATTTATGCGATGTCTCCTAGTAGTGGTAGTAATTAATGGCAATTACGAACCCTTGTCGAAAACCCAATATAATAACGTACACCACTGTGTACAGTATTTCCTCCATGATTTAAGCATGTTTTAATAGTGTCAATAAAAACGCCTTGTCTGAAAGATGCATACCTGAAGCGTTAAACGCTGAATAGAGGTAACCTCAGTTTAACACACGGACAGGTGAGCGGTCGCTCTTGTTAAACTTACATGTATTATCACTGAACTTAGTAAGGGAAGAACACATTGGCTTAAAAAAATTAAGGGGAGGAGGGGTTTGAGCTGACTGCTCTTCTTCTTTCATTAATGGTCACAGTTCATACCATGCACTTCTAGTAAATAAGGAGTAGTGCACTTGCATGGGGAATGCAGTAGTATGCAAAATGATATTCTCATAAAGTATAAGAAGATTGGACAGATAATAAACGTATTTACAGTAAGGTATTTTTATATTTTATAGAAAAAAACAGTACAATTTTTTTTTTTACATTAACTAATTGCAGTGGGAAAGCAAATTTGGTTCCAAACATTTGATTCTAAAATAATGGGAAAAAAAATGAACAAAAAATGGAATTTATAAATACCGTCATTAATTTTTAAGTACTTTCAAAAGCCTCAAATGCAATTTTCAAATTCAAGGACTTTCAAGTACTTTCAAGGACCGTGCGAACACTGGCGATCTAAGAAAAAAAAAATGTGTGCATGTACGCAGATAACACAATGATGCAAAAGTTAGCTAGCATACTATTTGGCTAAGCATAAAAAACAATGCGTGCCTGATTTTTTATCAGCTTATATTGTTGATTTAGTAATCAATTTTCTACATTTGAGCTTGCATTGTATCAGTATAATACCAAAAGCATAGGGTATAATATGACAAAACATGTTATGTTACGTCATATTTCAACAATATGGAAACTACAGTATGAATGAAATAGGTAATTTTTGGTGGGTAGTGTCATCAGGACTTTAAAGAAATTTGGGATGTAATTTGAGTTCATTTCAGTGCTTTGTCTTATCAACATGATTGATTACAATAGGCCTACAAACTAAGTCTAAATAGGGTTGGTTGAACTTTTAGTTGTAAAATGACACAAAGTAGCAGAGAACCAATTGCCGGGAGTTTAAAAAAGACAATATTTTGGGGCATGCCTCAGTAAGTTTCACATGGCAGGCTTTGTGCCAGCCAATGTAAAGACCTCTGTAATTCCCTGGCTGGAAAGCCAAATTCATTGTGGATTTAGTCTGAGGGAGGTGGTAGGGCAATATCCGGTTGGCACCAGCTCTTATTCTTGCTATTGGGAGTTGACATGATCATAATAGTATTAGCAATAGAGAACTACTCAGCTTTGATGACAGTCCATAGTCTGACATCAGTCTCACAACCAGTGTTGGCGCCAGCTGGGCAGGGGGGCAGTTTTCCCCTGTTAGACAGAGGGACCCCCTGTCGTCTAACAGTGACGTCATGACTAGATCATCAGATCAAATATTTTAAAAATAATAATTTACCTATCCAAATAACATTATTTTGATTGCTAATCCCACATATTGTTGTATAAAAAGCACAATTTGGGCCACACAAGGCCTAAAAAAACTCTCCCTCTGAACCCTACCAGAGATTTTTTATTACGGGCTGTTGACTTAAGTTCTAGTTGGCCCCTTGGTTCGGACTACTCCATCGGATATGTCGGACCCCGCTGCTTACAACATCTAATCCATGCCTGATTGGTTGTTTTTCTCAGTGGGCATCTTGATTAACAGTACTTACTTCAATAAAAATCAATAAAAACATAAGACACGAATTAGGTATTAAAAAAATGAACTAAACAATAAAATTTTATTTTTTAAAAATTACAAAACAACCAAAAAAGAGGAACAATATTACAGTAATATTAAAATTATTACATTGAAAACATAAAATTGGTGTATAATAAAGGATGAAAATATAAAAATTGCTGTATATTTTGCAGTCTGCCAGCCCCACTCATGGACTCGCTAGGTATAATTTAATGACTCAATTTGTGCTGATGGGCATCAATCTCATTAATACAATTCAATCAATATTTTTCTATACTAACTCAGGAATATAACTGAAAAAGTCATTAGTCATCTCAAAATGCATGAAAGTGTAATATCCAAGTTAAAGCAAAAATTTGTCCCTACATACATACTACTATTACTAATACTACAAACAAAACCCCAAAATCACCCCCACCTCCCCCATCATCACAAAATTTCCTGTATATTTTAATCTTGTTTCTAGCGGCCTAGGCTAGACTAAGTTCATAATTATGTACCCTGACACATAATAAACTAGAAACAAAAATCTGGAATAGTAGATAGACTAGGGCCTAGGCTAGACCTTACCTGACTTGGCCATTCCATATCTCAGCTCCAACGGCTCTACGACCATCGAAGCCACGTCCTGCAACTGCTGCCAGAGCAAGATCTTCTACTTCTAAGCCTACAGGAAGTGTGTTATTGGGCTTCGGGTCTTTAAAGAACAACACAAATATTAGAAGTAAAGCCAGTATAAGGGCAAGTAAATATCTACATCTAGTCCGCATACTGCATCCAGACTTGCTCATCCCCTTTCTGTGGTCTTACAGTCTAGTAGAGGTACCATCTGTCACACAAATCGCCCAGTTCTACGATGTCAGGCGCGGCGCAGGCAGTGTTTTTTAGTTTCTCCAAACCATCATCATCACGTACAAAAACAAGAGTATACTTAGGTCAAGTTTTATAGAGGGCAGTAAGACGCTGTCAGTCAATAAAATAAATATGAAGATTTGAACTAGCCTTAGGCCTACTGTACTGTAAAATTCACATTATTTCGTCATACATCAGTTTTATTGTTTTCTGTGTACTGTACAAACAATATTAAAATCAAACACATATAATAAATACTATAGCACGTAACACTTACACTTACACACACACACACACACACACAAAATAGATTTATTCCTGTGGGATATTATTGTTGACATTTTTATCTTATTTCATCTTTTAAATACAGCTTGGGAAAGGCATGACTTTATGGTGGTTTGTAATTGTTTTTTTTAAACTAAAAACATGTATATCCTAAAAAAATAAACTTTTCAACAACAAAGGAGTATGCTATTTTCCGGGAACCCCCCCCCCCCCACCAAATTGTGTTGATTTAATTTATATGTTTTTTTTTTATTTAAAAAAGATAATTTCATTAAAAAAAAATCATGCAAGTTGAAGAGGCCCCTGTAGGGGGTACCTACTAACCACCTGTCGGAGGTACCATCCCCCTGTCGAGGAAGATGGGCACTAACCCGCCACAACCCATACATCGCGGTAGCTTATATACAACACCTCGCACATACGGTACCACTGCTCGCACTAAACAGTTTTTAATCCCTAAAATTTGAGTAAGGCGTAGGCCTACCAGCAGTCGAGATTTCATTTTCCCCGACGACCTTGCTGGAAATTTCCCGACAGGGGGGTCCAAGTAGGCTCCAGAGATCCCCGACGCGGGTCCTTTCCCCCCCCCCCCGACCCGCTAT
>NW_022704992.1:4476844-4489373 GCF_011630105.1 Anneissia japonica | reverse complement strand
GCCTATTGGTGTGCTTGACACCCCTCCCCCAATCAACTCCCCCAATCATAGTAGACTTGGGCGAATTGGGTGTGCGGGCGGGGGAGGGGGTTTAAAAATCGACTATTAACATTGGGCTTGAAGTTTTCTTGAATGATGTTTTTGTTATGTACCCGATCCCTGCAAGTGCGGATTGAGCAGTAGCAGTTATGACAAAGTGACCCCAACGCATCCGGTTGATTGATGTCGTCATCAATGGCATTGTTCCTAAGATAAGGGGAGGGGGGCTTTTGTTTTTGTTTTTGTTTTTCTTTCAAATTCAGCTGTCAAATTAATTACTTATATGTGCCAAAGGTGGGAGAGTTCTCAGAAAATAAAACGGAAAATAGATCCTAAATCACTGAGATACAGGCATTGAGAGGGGCACAACTTTATCTTCCCGTCCCCATGATCTTCGCACCAAGTTAGGCCTAGACTAGATGCTTTCATTTTTATATTACACTTTTGCAGTGCTTTTTTTTTTCTGTGTGCTACATTAATTAGTAAATTATTCTCAGAAGGGGTTATTACTATATACTCCTACTTACAATGTATTAAACAACTTTGTTGTTCTTTGCTGGCGTAGCATCGCAACAAGGGTGGCGCCAGAATTTTCCCGACGGGGGCTGGTGAGTCCGACGAGAGCATAAGTAGGCGTCGTCGGACGTCGCTCAAAATCTCCCGGAGGTGTTCCAGTTGCCGGGTGTAGGGGTTTCAAAGGCTTATTTAATCGATCAGTGAGAGTCGATCTACTAATATATAAATATTAGGCCCTATGTCTTCCCCGACGAAGTGTACGTGTTTTCCCTCGACGGGGTGGGGACAACTCTCCCCGACATGGGGTGGGGAGGGGGCGCTGGCGCCACCCTGTTTTAGCATATTACTGATTTCATTTGCCTAAATTCAACACTAAAATAGGACTAAAAACTTTGTTTAATTCTATCTATACTATAGGCCTATTGGAGGATTGTGAATAAAAAATATAGAATTAGAAAGTAAGGTAGATAAATAATAACGATATCAAGAAAATTAAATATTACTAATCAAATATTTAGCATCTATATCAATATTCTTGCACAGCTGGGTTTCTTTTTGTGTCTCATTAGTTTTAATGTTTTCTTTTAATTTGATTTGTCTCTTTTATCCCTTGTTAAACTTCAATTAATGAATTGCAATAAAAAATGTTCATGTTTGTATTTGAGTTTGCTGCCCTCTAGGTGCTAAAAAACACTTTATACCCACATGGTTTGTTTGCAACCAACCATAGACACATACACACGCACACCATCCCACCACAGTAATCTCCGAGCCATTTTCAAAAGTTTTCGAATGGGAATGGTGTAAAAAAACTTTTTTTCTGAATAAGTAATAGCAAAAAAGATAGGTGAGTTATTATAGGGGCTTCTTTTTTGTAGTACTCATCCGAAGAGACATGTTTTAGGCCTGCCTATATTATTTTTGTGCCTGTGTGGGTCGCGTTGTTGTGAATTTATAGGCCTATAGTATAAAATTGAAAGTTCCCCCGCAATGTAAGCTACCGGTAGGCCTATATATGCCTGTATAAACTATAGCTTTCCCCCTTGTAACTAGTACAGCCTACAGACAGGCATAGTAGTAGAGGGCTAGGCCTAGCCTTCTTCGGCCTTAAATTGCAATGGGATCCTTTTAATTAGAAGGCCAAATGACTTTCACGTTCAGTCTTGGAAAGGGTTGATTTCATTGCATTAAACAGAAGTTATGCCTAAACATTGTTCTATATAGTATCATCCTATCTATGAATATCGTATTGAGGACTACCAATTGTTCATCTCAGATCAAGATGAGGAGTCTGGGCATAGTGTTCTAATATGTTAGAAACAATTGCAATTTCCCAGATTTCATTTAAAAAGGTAACTTTGGTTCAGACCTGCCAAATCACCCGATCCTGTCAGGTGTCGCCCATTATCGAAACAATCTCCTTCCCCTGATCAAATGTAATTTTCACCCTGATTTTACAGGTTCCCTCCACAAAATACTACGATTTATGCATAAATGATTGAGTAGATCATTATTATTCAATGTATTCGCCGCGATAGACAAGCAGCAATTTAATAAGTTGTTTTGCAGTAATTTTGTACCACTATGATTTGTATTGACGTGTCTTTTGTAGTAAATTGCATCATCTTTTGGTTAATTCTGGAAACAGATTTAAAAAAAAAAATCATCATGTCCCAGGGGTTGGCAGGTCTAGGCCTATTGTTTAATCGGATTAGTTTGGTGTTCATAGAAAAAGAATCAAATCTCTTTTTTAGTTTGTGTTTATCTTATCCTGTCTAGTACATCCAGCAATAACTGCAGATTAAATGCTTTGTTTTGTGAAGTGTCTTAATCATAGTCGGAGATTGTATTTAGAAAAGTATTCATTGGGATTTGAGCTTTGTTTCATCAGAAGATAAGAACCAAGGACTCGAATTCAACCCTGGCCATCAGGCACAAGCTCTGTGCTCTAGAGGTATGATGCCAGGCTAGTGATCTGGAGATCGTGGGTTCGAGTCCCACCCGGGAACAACTTGCGATTTTTTTCGCAGTTTTCAAATGTACTGAGTATTCGGTACATTTCCACGTCAGGTAGGGCAAAATTACACCTACAGTTATACAAGAACCAAGTAGTTTTATTTTCATACGATGAGTGACCTTTTTCTGACTCAACACATCAAGGCTGAGCCTACTACTGTAGATATGGAGATGGTGAACCATCTAATCATTTAGAACAGGTTTTTACCGATAAAGAAAATATTATTAATGATGTTATTCAATTTCTGCCTTTATAGGTAATTTTAGTGACTAGTTTGCAGTTTTTGATGAATCTTTTAAGAGAAGATAGAGTTGAACCTACTATTCAAAGTTTTAAACATTGATGATTTGCTACCGGAGAAATTAGTGCATTAGATTGGGGTGTAGTCCTAAACAATAAAAGTCTTTAGTCATGAGTGTGTTTGAGCGTTTACGAAATTTGCCTTACCCAGATTGAGTTCTCAACTTACCTATTGTTGCGTATAGAAGACAAAAAGCTCATTTGTTAGAGGTTTTAAAGATTTTAAATGGCTTTGATAATGTTTCAGTTGATTTTTTTCTCTGAATTAGATAAGATGTTAGAACACGTGAGCATTAAAGTTTTTTCATACAAATTGGATGATAGATTCGTTCAAACGAAAGGCAATTATTCTTTGGAACTCCTTACCTGATGATAAAATTGTTTCCTCAAAACTCTGTCATTTGAAAACAGAGCTAGATCAAGCATGGGCCAGCTACCTATTAAAATTTGCACCGTAAGATATGATATCATTTTCAGGAGGAGCTTATATAGGCATAGCCTAGCCTCTGTTCCAGAATTGGCAGAATTGCAATGTTCCGGAATCAAGTCAACAAGTACAATAAGACTTAAACTATCTAAAAAGTTGTTATTATCCCCCTTACTACAAATCCTGGATCCGCTTCTCGATAATGATGATTTTAGAACATGGTTTTAATTGTTAACATAATTCGCAATTCAGCCTTTTGGCTGCTATGTTTTATGTCTTAATTTGAATTTTGAATCTTGAATAAATATACCATTTTGAATTAAATTGAATTGAATTCTGCCATAAAAAAAACAATAAAATAATTGTGTTTTGTGATGTGACCGCATGTCCAACATGTAGCAATTGGGTTGACTCCAAGGAATAGCACCCATAAAGGCACACATCTTGTTTTGTTTTGTTTGTGAATGTCCATTCATTTAATTCAAATAAGCAATACATTACCTATATAAGATGGCAGATTTTATTAAAACGGTACTATTTCCTGAGGTTATCTGACACGTGAACAAACTGAAACTAAACAGAATAATGAATACCTGACACCGCAGCAGCTGATCTGGGCTCTTAAATATCTCTGTATTAAGTATAGTCAAATTGTGACCAGAAACCAACAAGCAATGGAATGATGTGCTTCACAGATCCTGTACTCAAAGTAAGTTTGTTATTGAATAGGGTAATTTATATAGACATACTGTAGTTGAGACAATTTTTTGTGAGAACTTTCCTCTTTATTTTCACAATAATTGCTACTATTTCTCGTATAACTTCCATTTTATTGTCTCATTGTGAATTTGCAGTACCTGTATGCCTATTTATCAATAATATTATCCTTCAAATACAGGTACTCATTTTATTGACCTATTTCAAATGTATCACCTTAGCATTTTATAATGACTGTATCAGGAGAATGTGGAGTTTGACTAGATGTTCCCAATAATTGCACTACGGATAGCATCCCACGTAGGCCAACAGAATTTGTTGACAAAAACTCAAAACTGTGAGAATACGGTTTCCCGTACATTATTTCCCCCTTATTTTGAAAAGATATATTGACTGAAAAGTTCCAAATTTTCCCTACATTTTTACTTTTAAAAACATAATAATGTGTTTTATTTCTTTTAAATTTATATAAATTTTATCAATCATCATAATCCTGTGAATTGTATGAAATTATAAATCAATGTAAATGAGGAATAAATCATTTTGAAATTCAGTTAATCATTGATTGTCTTACATTTTTATTTGCCAGGATTTCCCTGTGGCCAAAAGGTCCCTTTTGCGACACCTCCTTCCACTCCACTGAATGAAGACCAAGCCATACTCTGCAGTACAATTTAGCTAAACATCATAATTTTTTTTGTCATTTTAGAATTCTTGTTGAAAAACATTGTGTGGGGCAATGTTCGACGCCATTTATTTTTTTGCTCGGGATGAACAACTGACGCTTCAGTCATTGGCTAAAATGTTGGACATAGACGGGACATTTAAAGTGGTTTGACACCCCTTTATCTGTTTACAGTCCACTTTTTCGTTAAGATGGAGCAACCAAACAGATACTGTTAGTTTATGCCTTGGTGTCAGGAAAGGAGGCAAGTGCTATAAAGCCGTCTTAAGACCAATGAAATGGGTATTAGCTTCAGAGATTGCAACAGAGGAGGTGATGTTGGATTTTGAAAGAGGGTTACGGAAAGCAGTTCCTGCTGTATTACCAAATGTACGTTTACTTTTATTACAAGACGGGAAAATAGTATTGTGCAAGATGTGAAACTTTTATTATACACTCCATAAAAGACAACAAATTAAATATATTACTGGACAAAAATTAAATATATCAAAGTATTCATTCCTTAGAAAATAGAAGTGATGCCTTCATAATAATCCTAAATGCCTGTGAAGATGATTTGATTAACTTAATAATTAATAAATTAAGAAACAACACAGTATAAATATGTGTTTAGGGTCCATATCAAAAATATCAATGTCTTAACAATTTTATTTTTTCATTATCATGTGTGTGATATGTCATGGATGCTCCTTCCACTGGAAGAATTAGCAGTATGGACAAATATTGTATATAGTAGTATGTATAACTTTTTGATTGTATAGTAGTACAGTATAAGATTCCGATTGACAAAGACCTAGCAGTATGATTCTGATTGTATATATTATAAGGATCTGATTATACATAGTAGAAATTAAAATAAGATTCTTAATGGTATGCAGTGGAAGATTCTGATTTACATAGACCTAGCAGTATATGATTCTGATTGTACATATTATAAGGATACATAGTAGAATAAGATTACTATTGTTATGCAATGGAAGATTCCGATTTACATAGACCTAGCAGTAAGATTCCAATTGTACAAATATATAGATTCCAACATATTTATTATTAATTAATTGTACATTTTAATATAAGTAGTATAATTTTTATTTTGTAATAAATTATTTCAATATAAAAGTGTCTTCAATCAGTTTTGTAGGAGCTTTAAAAGCAAAAATAGTGAAATAAAAATCAATTGTAATAACTTAGACACTACAATGTAAATAATATTTGAAATATTAGCCTATGTTAAAAGTTGGTGGTTAGATTTTAGAATTTAAATTGGAAAAAAAGACACATTTTATATTTTCACACTTTCATTTTTTAGTACAGTATATTTACATTGCAGATGATGACAGGTCTACCGAAAGTAAAAGCCATTTATAGACATGTATTCGCGAATTCAGTCTTGTGACTTCTGAACTTTTGGTATATCTTATATTCCACTTAACTGCCAATAACTCACCACTGTTATTGAAAGTTCATTTTAAAAAAAGCACAAGAATCTGTCAAATATATATAATGGATTATACTACTTAATGCACTACTACTCATTGGATATTTTCTGCATGCCAAAATTCTTGTCACTTTTGCAAATTACATACATACATTTAAGAAAATATTATACCATGGAAAAAGACACTAAAAAATTAAGATTTTGGAACACTATATTGAAATGCTTGTGAATTAAAATATCAGTTATTTAACACGTTGACTGCCAGACCTTTTTATAATGTTCCTTCTCGTGTGCCAATACAAGTTTACATGTACAAACATATTTTTTTGAAATTTTATCTAGTCATACTGTATATCATCAAAGTGATGTGTCTAATAAATTGCCGGCGGCACTGTGGTAGCACTTTTTATTGATTATGCCAAGTGCGAGTTATCTTGTCCACTTTTTGCATGGGTTGGTTGGCACCCCCACTTGAGCTGCTCGAGTGTACTACCGGCAACATAACACAACAAACATACATACGTCATTTGTACCTTATCGTCTAGGTGTATCTTTCTCGGACTACCAGCTGTTGAGTCTGTTGTTCTACAATGTATAACAAAGAAGTTATAAACGTTAGAATGTTACCCCGATTTTGACAAGTATACTCGTCCCTGGCACCCTCAGCAACACCCTGTGGGCGAGTATACTCGTTGCTTACAGTAAGTGTTAGCTTTTTCTTAGGTAGAAAAGCTCTTCATGAGTTTCCAAAATAATCCATGATAATACAACAGTTTTCATCATTAACACGTTTAAAATTGTTAATGTAATGATTTATCTGTTGCAATTTGATTTTATTGAACTGTATCCCTCAGTGTAAATTTGTCAGCAATTTATCATTCCTATTCTGTTCATAATTTCCTTACCATTTTAATAATAAAAATTAAAGGAAAATGATTAATATTTATGATTGACTTCAATAAGTATAATATAATAATTTGGGATGTGTAATTTCACTAAATGGGTGATGCCCCAGTTGAAGGGTTTTAGATGGGTGTCTTCCTCTCAGTGTATTGGGTTCATGGGCAACCAAGAGTGACGGGTTGAGGCTCAAGGTGCAAAGCCTCCAGGAAGCTTTGACATTGTAGGACTCAAATAAGAACCATTTTTGAATAAGTGCTCATACACAAATGATTTTTTTTTTGGCAAGTCCATCTAATTTTGCTAATTAACTAGCATATCTGATTTTAAAGGTGTATACTGTATTTTAAGATCAGATGATATGTAAGACGATATAACACATTTATGACTTAATGTGAAATACAAAGATTAAAGATAATTTGCTCTTAAACCTACCTACAGACTATTTTTATTAAACTGGTTAAATTATGTTTTATTGTACATTTACTTTTCTTTAGCATGGGACTGGAATGTGTATGTAAATTCTAGGATCCATAACATCAAAGGTGAGTAAAATTTTTATCTCGGCTTTTATGTTGATAGATGTTCAGCTTTGTTCCAGTAGTACTGTATGCTGGCTAATCCAGCCTCAGGAGAACTCTGGAGGTATAGCAAATGATGCTACCAGACTTGTGAATTATTGAAAAATTGATTTTGATTTGAGCCTCAAAGGTAAATACACTGAAAGAATACAATGTGATGGTGTAGTAATATTAAAACAATTGTGTGTATGCATTACGGTATGTGTGATGCAAACTAGTGAATATTAAGCGAAGTAGAACACAAAAAATCGTAACCTAGTTTTTACTAAAATTGCTTTTCTGAAAGACATAATTTCACAAGACATAAGATGATGGGCATGGACCAGGGAGAAGTTCACACAAGTCAATATTTTGTAGCCAGCCCATTGCTGCCTCTGATGCTTGACAGTTGCAATAATGACAGACAATAATTTCACTAGCAATTAGTAAAAATTACGACGTCGTTTCCTGTTCTGAGTCCATCATTGATGCATTTCAGGATAAAATGAACAACAAAAGATCATAAAAATAACTAATTTTGGTTATTTTGTATGATTTATTGTTGTTCACTTGATTTTGAAAATGCATCCATGATAGACCCAAAACATCGACCTTTTTTGTCAATAATAAATTTTGTGTTAAAATTGGTAACAAGTAGCATTTTGCCGGGAGTAACTTACAGCAAGGTTGAATACCTCATGAAAGATTTCCGAGTTAACCGTGCATCAGCAGATCATTGATATGCATCATGTTTTACATTAGCCAGTCGGAGTTGAGAAACAGAAAAATATCTATCTGGTAAAATGGCTGGTTGACAGTTAAAATAATGACCTGTCTCGCCAAAACTCTGTCACATGCATGGGGTTTGGCAATAATTACATCGCTAATTTTGAAAATGACCTTTAATGTTATAAACATCGTTGGTTTTTAAGCCTTGTGTCTGAATTCCAAATGTATGAAAAATTGTTTAGTTAAAGACCATACACTCGCAGATTGTCTGGTTTTGAGTATGTGATGAATTTGATCAATCTGTTTAATCATGACACATTTCCCATGCACATGTATACACTTCCAATGATGGATCTATGTGGGAATGGGAGCTGACATCTCATAGAGTAGAGTTCCAGGGGTTTTGTATTTAACTCTCATTCAATATTGCCGTAAGTTACTCATCATTAAAATGAAGCCAATCGGCCCAATCTCATTATGAAGCTATTTCTAGTCATGAAAAAAGAAAATGCTATTTTCTGGTTTTTTTTACCGGATGAGCATGTTACAGTAGCCACTAAGCTACAGAAGAACTTAACATGTTATCCAGCAACGATTCTCTTTATGCAATAAAAACATTTTTCAAAAATTTATAAGAAATGAAAATATATAAATAAAACTACAGAAAACTAATATTAAAATGTAGTATTTTGAAACAATATTTTGGTTAATATTTAATTAAAAATATCATTGCATATCCAGAATTATGCAGTTTTTAAAAAATTTTGCAGAGGTAATATATTTGGTTGCAATATTGTTGCTTGCCCGAAGGTGTATATATACACCTTCGGGCAAGCAAAACTCAGCATAGGCAAAACAAATTTTGATGAATATTAAAGCCGGATGGAATAAATCAAACCACCTCTCTCGTAAGTAATTGTTTGTTGTGTTCAAATTCACCACCAGATGAACCCCCACATGGGCTATCCTGGTGTATTTCACACTGAAAAAAATTCATCCTTTGCAGTGCAAAATAAAAAATATAAAATGCACATCTCAATTAACATTTCAGTATTGGCATTCAAAAAGGAATCTGTAGAAGATTTTAAAAATGAATGAAAAATTTGTTACAAATGGTTCTTTGTTTTGTTAGAAACATTAACCAGTATGGAGGTGTTTACCTCTATTTGTACAACAGCCATTTTGTAGTTGTAGTTTTTTCTATTATACTGATTGTTTCTGTATCTACATGTATAAATAACGAAGGAAATAAAAATTTAAATAACAAATCCACATTAGATACTTATTATTGAGATATACTTTCAGCCTAGAAAATCTGTCACAAATGTTATGATTTATCTGTTGCAATTTGATTTGATCTTATTGATGACTGAACTGTATCCCTCAGTGTAAATTGTCAGCAATTTATCATTCCTATTCTGTTCCTAATTTCCTTAACATTTTAATACCATGCATTTTGTTTCATTGTACCGTGAAGTTCAAATTCAGAAACAGATCTTATGTAGGGTTAATTCTGCTCGTTGTACAAAAATACTATACACATAAAAAAAAATTTACAAAAGCCTTAAAAAATTTTTAAACACTCACATAAGCCTTACTACCGTGGTCCCACTGCCTCAACAAAAAATTCCTTAAAACTTTATATGCAAACTGATGTATGCAGATCCAAACACATTCTTTCTAAAACAATCACAGTGGAACATGCTAGACCTACTACTGTAATTACATTCACTCAATAAACTTGGGAAAGGTGATTTGCAACAGTGGCATATATAACAGGGACGGAACAAAAAGACATTTATAATATCCCTTTAATGGCTATCCACACTAAATATGCTGTGACTGAAACATATACTACAGGGGGGTGCAAAGGATACGTTCCTGGGCGCAGGATTGAGAGGGCGCCAGAATGAGCTTGGTCAAAAATTATGCTAGGTGAGAGCTTTTTGGTAGTACCCAAGTCAGTAAGTATAAATTATAGCATAAAGAGATGTATATAATGTCAAGTGTACACAAGTTCTTTTTTTGCTGTAATATTTCTCTGTTAATGTTTTATATTTTGTTTGTTATCTTAATGAAAAATTGATATTTGATATATTGTGTGCACAAAACACATTTCCATATGTTTTTATACAAATGGATGAATAAAATAAAATTGAAATTGAAATTAATTCAGAACAAAAAACCTTCAAGCTGGAAAAGGGCACCATTTCCATTGCACCAATAACCTGGCTGTGACTATGTGACAAGCGTATTCGTTCGCTTGGACTACCAAAGCTATGGTATGATTGACAGATATTAGGGAGGTTTCGCATGCAAACGCGTACGGTTAGTGTGACGGATACGTCATCATTTTGACATCATACATCGGCTGCTATCTGCTAAACGTGTGGACGAAACGCATATCTCGCTCACTACACGTAAGTGAAAAACGCGTAGGGAAATTTTGGATTTCTAGTAGGATGTTCGTTTATTTTTTCACATTTTACGTAAGTAAAAAATAATGCATCTTTGAATACGTACATGTCATTTTTGTGACATTTGAAAACAGCAAATTACTTTGTACAGCCTACTTGTAGCCAGGCACTTTTGGGTCATAAACAATAGGGCCTATCACAAAATAACACTTTGGGGCAACAATGGAAATATTTTTCGGCTACAATTTTCAATTTCAATTTCCAAAACCTTACATATAATAATAAATCTTTGAGAAGCATGATGAGAGAAGAGAGAGTATAGGAGGCCTAAGCTAAGGCCCTAGGCCTAGGCTACGCCTGAATTGCGTTGTGATTGCGAAAAACACAGAATGACTACGAAATGTTATGGATAGCTAAATGTATGTGTATACGTATTCGTTCATGTGCAAAACCTCTCTATTATTTGGCCATTCGGACATTTATTTTACTGATCATGTAGAGAGCAGAACAAACAGTGAATGTTGCATGTATGATGATCAATCTCTATGCTGTGTAAATAGAAATTAGACTTCAGCTATTGCCTTGAAACTTACGGTAGTAGTTGTTGGTTCAACAAGATAGTCAAGTGTGATGCATGTTGAAACACGAGAAACAATTTTGACATACAAGCATCAACAGGTAGAAAACAGATTGGGGTGATATACCCTTGTAGTAGCTTTGTTTGCATTATAATTCAGATTGCAGAATTTTTATTATCACATTACCAATTGGATTAGCGAGATCCCTTAATATTCATTATTCATATTTGATTTATAATATCCAATATTTACCAAAGTCTGAAATCCAAAGCTTTTAGTCCTCAATTTCTTGCCCAAAGATTTCCCTTGGTAATTGGTCCATAATTAGTTCAATATTGACTAACCTCCTAATTAAATACCATTATAACGATGTGTATTCTTGCTATTTCAAAAGATTTAAGCATGCGGAAAGCATTTATGATATGATCAATACCTAATTTGGAAGATTATACTCCCAACTTGCCAATCTAAGACTTGATGGTTTTTTTCAGCCAAGGGAAAATGCTGTTCGTATCCCTACAGGGATTTAGCAATACAGTATACTGTTCTTTTGACTGGTTCTCTTTAATATCTAATTGTCACTATTAAATCGCTTGTTGATTTTGAACTTGAATGCTACAACTCTTAGCCAATATATATGGACCCTTAAAGATAACTCTATCCTGTATTCGTTAAAATGGAAAATCATAGCCAAGTGCAAGCCATACTCTCCGGCCCAAAAAAAGTGTAATCTGTGCCTGATGGAAAAGTATTTCATAATTTGTAAACCAAAATTAGGCACATTAAATAATAGAAATGAATTGGTAACTTCATGTAGACACAGAAAAAAGCATCTATTTTGTAACAACTAAGCAATATTAACACCTCAGTTAGACAATGGTAGGAACCATAGCCACGTATATTCCCCATATCTCTTAGCATTAATTAATGTAATCCTTGTACTGACTACTCACTATGTATTTGTACCTGATGAGTGTGGGCAGCTTTTAACAGCTGTCCATACGAAACAAACTTGTACTAATAAATGCATATGGAATTTTTCTAAGTTTGTCTACTTTGTTCGTTTTATTTTGCTCCCAACCGGATGAGCCCTCTCACCCTTGATGACTTACAAAAAGATCACCTTGATTATATACTGTCTCTTATACACATCTAGATGTGTATAAGAGACAGCAATATTACTTACACAAAAGTGAAATTCAAAAA
>NW_022704992.1:4445249-4476823 GCF_011630105.1 Anneissia japonica | reverse complement strand
GAGTGTCATAACCACTAGACCACGGAGGCTTCATGGTTGAACAGATTCAAATACCACCAGATACACTCTATTACACAATAGGTACGGCTAGAAACAAATAGGTGCATGTAACAAATAGGTGCATGTAATATATATATATATATATATATATATATATATATATATATTAAAATTGGTTTGTACACAGAATAAATCGAATAAACGAATATTTCAAACGCGACTTTGTTACTCTTCAGTGTTTGACTTAATTAAAATAGGCCTAGACTTGCCACAAGTCTCTAATTTATTGATTTTTTCGTAATATTAGCACATTTCGGAAAGCACCACCAATCCCAGAAAAAGTATACTATGGAACGCCATGCAAGTAAGCCAATGGTTTAGGGACTGGAACCCAGTCTAAAATAAGCCTATCAACTTAGTAGTCATCAAACACTGAAGAGGAACTGAAACGCTCACACATAGAATAAATGTTGAATTAATTACATTTCCTTGGATCAAATTGCCTGACTCCTGACTGAGTTTACATTCTATTTTCACAATGCATTTTTTCAAGATGGTGGCATGATCTACTCTCTGTTAATATATTTGTAATTTAATTTAGCCATTTAATTACATCAAATGCCGAACATTGGGGGCTTCATCGCCAAACCCCCGCCATGGGCTCTGCCACTGAAGCCTGCCGGGCGCCCCAACGACTTGTTTTATTAACAGTGACTGATCTAATACAATGCAACCAGCCTCGTACTCAAACTCCCATCATTTTCAATTAAGAGAACAAAGCATACCGCTGCAGCAAATACTCCATAGAATTGAGTTTTATGGTTATTTTGCATCAAAGCCAAAAAATTGTATTTCTGAACTCGTATGAACTATTAAAAAATTATTGATTGCAAAATGGAATATCTGAGTGGCTTTGCATGGAACTCAATTTTAATGACATATTTACCATGGTTACAGAAAATTATAATGTAATTTATAATAAGAGTTTATTGGTGAATTTTTTAATAAATGGGTAACCATGACACTTTTGTGTTTATATTAGTGTGTCCTACTTTTAGGTTGTATTTTAGCTGATTATCAGAGTACTGTATAAAAAAGCACTGCCAGTTGATTTTTGGGTCCGCGCAAGCCGCTGACTCCAGAGCCTCACTGCTGTCCTTGTTCTTGTTACCAGAACTTTTAAAATCATCCAACATCGCCAGTTTTAAACCGACGTGCAGGAAATTTTGTACACAAAAACTAGAGGTGATTTCCAACAAATTCTGACCCCAGGGTGGGCCCCCCCCTACACCTACAAAACAAAACGGGTTTCAGCAAAGGACCGTACATTACTGCCATTACACTAATAGGGTACTTTGCATGGATGGCGCAGTCGGTTAAGGATGTGTTCTAAAGGAAGTGAGATGCATTGAGAGGATTTATAATCATCAAAGAAATACAATATCAAACATGTCATTAATGAGGTACTTGCTATTCTTCACTATTTGTTTAGTTGGCTGTTAGAGAATTTATGATGCAATTACTGGTATTGTATTGGTATCACCTCATTTTATGTCATACATTTCAGGTTTATCATGATGCATATCTTCCATATGTTTATTCGTAGCTTCGCTGAACCACAAAATAACAAATTTAGAACGCTTCGAATTACAGACTTGTAAAAAAGTAATATGAGTGAATTAACCCTGAAAACTTCTGTCTTGACGCACACAAAAATATACTGGAGTAGGTGCCATTGTGCCTTTTTAATAGTGATTACAATAGCACAAAACAGTTTATGAAGATCATGGGTCAAGATGCTTTAAGCATGGTTTATTATTCACATAAACAAAACTTGGGCCTAAACTTATTTATGTTGTACTGTACAATGAAAATTTATACAAGCTTCTGTTTCCCAAACTTCCTTTGTTTTACTAACGTTTTATTTTAGTACCAGTTTATTTTCATTACACAGTTCATCGATCTATGCTTGCCTTATTTTTATTATACTTAAAATAGTAACATCATCAGAAATATTTAACCATGTGATAGTCATCCTTAGAATAGAAAACTAAACAAATCATATAGAGTCATAAAATGTCTTGTAAGCAGTGTTAAGGTCTAAACACATGATTCTAAGAAGTTGTTTCGGCCACATTCAGATGGTTATTATGTGAATCATGGGATGTTGCTGTGTTGTCGTATGTTAAATTCCAACTATATATTTCAATCTCATTTGTACATTCCTATTTCGTTTACCATTCTATCAAATGTACGATGGAGACTGGTTGACTGTCTCCCTCAAGGTTTATAGCCTCGGAATCAGAAACCAGTGCATGCCATTCAAAGTCCTGAATCATAAATTTATCTGCGTCTTTACCACTCAATCCACCATAGATCAATGATGACGAGTTGAAGCATCTGGTTCAGAGCATTCTTGGTGTTCTGACAAAAAACAAAATTAGATGGTTCTACATAAGGTGTTGTTGCGATTAGTTGGCTTATTTATTTTGGTCGGAAGTTTTTATGGGAGATTACATTATAAAAATCACAAAATTATATCTCCCAGAATGTAAAAGATGCTAATTTTTCAAGGGCCTTTGGCTCTTGGACCCCAAGCAGAAGTTCTCGGTGATCCCGTTGATCCAGCCTCCTCACTCTATTTGCAAAGTGCTTACCAGGCTTGCTTAACGTTCAAACCATGCTGCCGCCTATGGGTACACCTTTTGAGACACTAACAAAAAAATGGGGATTTGTTGCACTGTGATATGTCTTAGTTTCAATCCTGATGGGGTAATTAAAGATTAAATGTGATTCTCCATACCAAAGTTGGCATTTTGATACTTGTACAATACAGTATATCAACCACTGACAAAATAGGTTTCATTAATTACATGGTATAGAGAGGATTATAATTATGAAGTATGGTAATTGCCAAGCCAACCAAGGATTGTTTCCATAATTATAATAGCCTCTAGTTGGCCCCATACAGAGTTCTATTTTCATTGTATCATTAACTTAAGAAGAATTATCGATATTATATAGGTAGGCTAAGTGATAAATAGAATTAATAGCGGAACTTAATCTCCGAACTAAAACAATTAAATCGTCCTGATGAATCAGAAATTTGCTAATTAAACCTACATAACCGTTTCATTTTTGTTACTCATGGATGCTCGTCTAATCTTTGGACATGAATTTACATTATTTTTTTCTGACATTTTATCTTTAAAATATCATTTTCTAAAGTGGTGGTAATATTATAAATTTTTGGTGAATTACTATTCACAATTCTATGGCTACTGATGATACTGTATGTTGAAAATACATAGTTCTATCCTGTGATTGGTTATATGATGACTTAAAAGCCGTATTTACCACACTTGTCAATCGGTGTAAGAGTGTGACATCATTACATATTGAACATCAGAAAGAGATGAAGACCATAAAGAAAGCTTTGGCGGAATGCGAGTAGATAGAGTACTAACTAGAAGAAAAACCAAGGATAGGACATCTGCTGCTGGGATTGTAGATCAGAACTCTAGACTGTAGTGGCACCATTTATCAGGTCAGCTGTTTGATTTGCGTTAGGTGTATATTGGAGAGACTGGAAGACGCTTAAGATATGCAATGAATAGAGACCAAGGAGGCACCTTAATCCCCACATCTTTGATATTTTTGGCACAACGCAGAGCAGGGCCAGGCAATTCCAGTCAAAAACATAGACTGGTGGCACTATTTCAAGTATTCAGTCGCTGTTTCCAAAAAGAAACATAACTTGAGAGTATGAACTGACAGTTCATGAAACGTTGGTAATTTTCACCAAAGTTTATTCCTGGTTTAACAAAAAAGAAAGTTATAATATTTTTACGAAACCAGATTTACTGTACATGATAGTAACATTGTTATGTGTTAAAATTTTGTTTCAAAAACTTTTCTTTTTAAGTAAATTATTGATTGTAACTGTTTTAAGTGCTTTAAACATCTGTAGTGTTAATTTACTTAATACAGGTAATTATGCAACAAATTCAGGTCTTGTATTCAGTGGCTTTCATTGACTTATTCTCCAGTTTTTGTGTGCATTGTAATTTGTCTATGAATCTGTATTTAGCAATCATAAATACAGAAGATACATTACAATGCCAATTTATACCAATGAGCAAACATACGTATATTATTACCATATAAAATGTGATTCTACTCTTACAATTTCAAGTTTATTTTGACATTAATATCCCCCAGTATAAAATATTGTGGCAATGTTATATTACATCATGGGTCCCAAGACAAACTAAAAATCGCAGGAGCCTCTTAAAAATCGTCATGGTCTTCCGGCATGGTATAATCATACGCAACAACTAAAGTTAGATGTGTTGAGAATGGTCATTAAACCAGATCTTCTGGAAGTGACTTTCCCAACTTGGGACTCGTGTTAATTGTATAAATTTTCATAAAACGATGCAATTTCACCTTCGTTTCATAACTATTTTAACTTAGATTACTTGGTTTACTTACAATTATCAGTAGTATATATTTATCAAAAAGGAGAATTCCCATAAAAAGCAATTTCAGTTAAACAGCTTTTACACTTTTTCACATTTTCTATCTTTAAGCGCCTTGTATTCTTTGGCAAAAGGCGTTATATAAATTTCTATATTATTATTATTATTATGTCTATGTGGTGAGAAATTGTTCCAAGTGTTTATTCTATATTTAATTCATTTTGAGAGATTTTGGTCTTTTTGTATATAAGTAAGAAGATGCAACAGAACTAAAGTGTTTTACTGTATTTGGTTTTGTACGTACTCCATAGAGAACTTTATTGATCCTTCCATGAATATCTGGTTTTTCTATAAAAAAAGTCCTAAAGAGAAAATTATGACATTTCAATTTAGACTATGGATAAGATTAATAACAGAATATATTTGCAATCTAAATTCATGAAGGAAAAACATCACCCTTCATCTGTAGACATGACCTTGTGTTAAAAAGCATTACTTTCAAACATGATATATGCTTATGAGTAGATATTAAAAGTCCTTTTTTCAATTAATCTTCCATTGTGGATGACATCTTAGCTGCGGTCCGACATTGTCTATTGATTTTATCATCTAAACCCTTGAGATTTTTTCAAAAATTGGTAAGCTTCTTGCGCTACTTTGTATGCATAGAAAGATGTAATTATGGCATTTTCTCTTGCTATCATTCTCATCAAATCACCATAAATAGATTAAAGAATTCTGCTTTCATCAATCTGATTATGTAGGTATTTGCAAGTTAATGTTTAATATAATTGACGTCCCTGAAACATAATCTTAGTAGAAGGTGGGTAACCTCACTATTTAAAAGCATGTATTTTCCTTTGATTAATCAATTTTAAAAATTATAATTTTGATCTTATCTTTTGCAAAAATTAAATTTGTCATATCAATTGAATACGAGACTCAAGTTACTATTATGAATGTTTATGAAAATGACTGGGCTTCTGTTTCTGTGCAGTTTCTTTCTGGCAACATTTCAAAATGCTACTAGTGGCAAATTACTGGATTGATTTTATTCAAACTTGGTCAGTAGGACCGGTGTCACTTTCCATTTATGGGGTGTTCACAACTTGGGTTCAAAGGTCACACAGAGGTCATTAGGGTCAAAAATTTAAACAAATTAATAAACAATTACTTCTGTCACAAATAACATAGCACTGTCTTGTCCTGTGTACATATGGGTAGAGTCTTTATGGTGTTCAGGGATTAAACATTTGTGAGAAAAATAGGTCTCAATTTGACTGACTGTGTTATTTTTTATGTTTGATTTTGCGATAGGCCTGCCAAGAAATATAGTAGACGCTGGAAACATTAGCCCTATCCAACACTGCTAGGCTAGGCCTAGCCTTACTTCGATTATCACACACAAAAACAGCCGACATATATTATTCTGTTGCTAGTATTGATACTTGTGAAAAATAATATTTCATAGGAATTATTTCAAACTTGTTAAAAAAATAATTGTGAACAAGATTTTGACAATTATACAAACATATCTCAGGCCTACTCGATCGATCGCAGTGTGCGAGATGCGAAGTACAAAAACTAATCTCATTAGAGAGGCCGCACTTTATTGAGTGTATAAAGTATACATAACAGCAAGAGCATTCCAGCGGATGCGATCTACAATCTCTGAATTTTCCTAGAAACAAAGAATTCATCAAGAAAATGGTAATCTCCTATGAGAAGTAGTCAGTATTTCTCATTTTTTAAATTCTTTTGAGTAAAACTAATATTTATGCCAATATTTTTCCATGGTTTATAATAATTAGAGTAATGCATATACATTTTTTCTAAAAAATTCTTTTTTTAGTGAAATTTTGCCGGCAATGGGGCTTTAAGGTATGCCATGAACTGTCCAGTGAGCAGATGACGTTTTCATTATGAGGCTACTAGCTAAATCAAATCTCAGGCTGAGGAAGCTTCTACTATAGGTAGACGTTTTCGCTTGTTTAGCGAACCCGCTGCCCGCCAATAATGATGTTTTGAAATAAAAATAAAATTTTATTTTTGGCCAATTTCCGCAACCACCACAACAAAAAATGGAAATTTCAGAAAAAAAGTTTTTCTTTATTTTCATTAATGCCCGCCGCTGCCTTGAAATCTCTAAAAATAAAATATGTATATTTCTTCCTAATTATATAAATTTAAAGCTGACTGACTGTTAAGGTGTGCAGTGACCATCCAGTAAGCAGATGACAGTAAGTTTTCATTATGAGGCTACTAGCTAAATCAAATCTCAGACTGAGGAAGCTTCTACTATAGGTAGAGTTTTTCGCTCTGCCTGCCAATAATGATATTTTGAAATAAAAATAAAATTTCATATTTGGCCAGTTAGCGCAACAGAATTTGGCCAGTTAGCGCAACAGCCACAAAAAGTGGAAATTTCAGAGAAAAATAAACGTTTTTCTTTATTTTTATTAATGCCCGCTTCCGCCTTGAAATCTCCAAAAATATAACATGTTTATTTCTTCCTAATTACATAAATTTAAAGCATTTAACCATCCCATTGCTACACTGTTTATATTGAACAATGACATTTTATTATTATTTTCTCTCCATCTGGATGTTTTCGGCAAAACCATTTGCTAAAAAAGAATTATATTTTTTAATTTCCCCGCTGTGACGATCTTTAAAAAAATAAGTTCACGAAAAAAGGTATTAAAGACCTAAATGGTTATAAACCATAAGGAGTGATTCCAGTAGGGTTTGTAATAGATAATGCTGTAGCTCTAGTGTGATAATTAAGAATTTAGCTGCTTATTATTTACATAATGTAGTACGGTATTTGTTATTGAATGTAGTAATATTAGGTATCTAGGCCCTACTGTAAAAATCTATACCACACAAGTTCTGATTAATAAATAACATTTTTGTGTACTACATACAAATCACCTAAAAAGAATGTGTAGCAAGGACGAGCCAAATCAGAGATAATGGTCAAAACATGCTGGAATGTCAACATTTTTTAAAAACCTATTTTATTGCACTAGACTGACCTTTATATATCTATACATCATGCCATGCTGTTATTTTCTCCATTTTCAATGTCAAAACAACAATTTTTAACGATTTGGTGATGGTTTCTGCCTAAGAAATGCCCGAAATTGTAAACTTTGAAGGCGGATTTCTTAAATATTGTTCTTTAAACAGCCTCTATGTTTGAATGCTTGTAACTTCATAAGTTGTCGGATTTAAATGATTCTTTTACCATTTTATAGCTCTCATATTAACTAAAAATTAATTTTTGCGACCAGTGATTGGTTTGGTTTGTCTTTGCCACATATGATGTTTGGATTTTCTTTACATCTGTAAAATCCCTGAATGTCACCTGCCGTTACTCATTGGCTCTCATGGTTCTGTTCTAATTCATGATTCTATCTGTCACTGTCATGCTTTTCATCCACTCATTCATAATCTTCTCAGCCAATCAGCTTAATTACTCATGGAATCGGCAGAAGATCTGAAATCCTTATATTACCTGTGGTAAATACATCAGTAATCAGTAGTGATTTGCCCTAGAAATCTACTCCTGCATTTGTATCTTCCAAAACAAAATATTTGTTAGATGTAGTTTTTGTGTATA
The DNA here is from genome assembly GCF_011630105.1 of Anneissia japonica. Classification (NCBI taxonomy): domain Eukaryota; kingdom Metazoa; phylum Echinodermata; class Crinoidea; order Comatulida; family Comatulidae; genus Anneissia; species Anneissia japonica. The sequence goes on along the minus strand of NW_022704992.1, from coordinate 4,468,717 downwards.
TTGCCCACGGGGGAGCTGTCACTTAGCTATCATCTCACTTGTAAGAGTGTGAGAGTATATCTGGTTGGAGGAATGATGGGATGCATTATAATAATCTAAAAAAGTAAGCCTACGAAATATGCCACGCCTAGATAAGACCTTAGAAAGAACTAAAAAGTCAACAATCTCTTACTTGTACAGTAATTCACTTGCTGTCACTTAGCTATCATCTCACTTGTAAGTTGTGAGAGTATATCTGGTTGGAGGAATGATGGGATGCATTATAATAAGCTATAAAAGTAAGCCTACGAAATATGCCATGCCTAATTTACTTGAATTGCCAAAAAACGAGGATGATGGGTTATAAGTTAAAAGTGGTTTTTTTCCCTCATATTTTAAAGATATTTTTTTATATTAGAACAGCAGTTAAAAAACATGAAATCTGCATCTTACTTGTCCAATCCATCAGCCAAACGAGGCCTAGGATAGGCCTCAAGTAGCAAGTGCGTCAGTCGATTCGCTCGAGTTGGCTCTGTCAGTTGCGACAAACATTCTGAAATCTACATCCAACTTCTGATGAGCACCAAAATCGGGGAGGACCGAGATACATGTATCAATACCCTCACCCCACTTCGTGGGACAAGTGTAATAATCTTAATAGTCAAAATATGTTTCCTTTTCATAATTTGTGTCTACTGCCCTCTAGAGGGTAGAGATACTATCCTGTTATGCAAATGAGTAATTTCATAAGTAATTTTTTTTTTTTAAACCACTTTTATTGAATAAACACATGATAAAAGGCAAACTGTACAAAACACACTTCTCAATAAAATAAATAAGGGTGTTAAACTTTTGGCTATATTGGAGTATTCTGCAAATCCTTCATAGCATCAAAAGATATAGGCCGAAACTATGCACGCGCTGCTGATATATAAAATTAAACAGGAAACGATGACCATGAGTGTAATCGAAACTATTCCCAGACAATAAACAATTCAGGGGAATAAATATTATAGACATTTCAACAACAAACCTCGGCAAGAAAAGTTGCAGACACTAGGGAGGACTAGATAGCCCATGCTAAGTTCAGCAGCAGTGACTCATCCAAGTGTGTTATATATAAATAAATAAATTTAAAGTATCTTTATTTCTTACAAAAATAAAATGTGATAAAAATCAAACTGAATGTTTTGTTTCCTATGATTGTCTTTTTAATACATTGCTTACAGATGACTATTAAATCTTTAATAATATAGTATACTTAATTTTCCCCAAGGTATTTAATATGTACAGTATTATGTGAAATTTTCCTCAGATTCATTCGTTTTTTCCAAACCTAAATAAAACTTCAAAACCGGCAATACAGCGATTATTAAAATAAAAAAGTCTCTCTATTACACAATACCTTTGATGACATCGCTGTATAGCTTACCAACAATAAGTATGTGCAATCCATAGCTGATACATCAATACTTTCAAAGTCGGAAAATCTCCATACCTGTACCATGTGTTAAAAATATACTCATTAAAACCATCTCCCTGATGTAGCTTCATCCAACTAGGGACCCATAACATATAAATATAAAAATCAATTGTTACCTGGACTTGATTGCATAGCAATATGTGAAGTAGACACTCACAAAAATTTATGAATATTTAGATATAATGATCGATACCACCCTCATAGCACTTAATATAAATAAAATATCCATATAACTTCATGAATATTTAAATGTTGAAGTCAATTCATGTCATTGACAAGACTTCATAGCACTATTAATAATGTAAATAAAGATCTACATAAATTGCTGATTTTTAAATGTGATGATCAATTGATGTCAAATAAAATATAAGAATTAAAGACAATGTACAAGGACAAGAGGGCCGCGTAGCTCAGTGGATAAATGTGGTAGCCGCTGTGTGTTCACTGAACATTTGTAGTCCATGGGTCCCTGGTTGAATTCTACCCCGGTTCTACCAGTGTTTCTGAAGGAGGGCTAATGTATATGGTACAAGTTACTTTTAGAAAAGGTGGTTATGCATTTCATCGTGTGTATGGCAAGGACTATGTGCATGCTAAGCCGGGTACACAATGCATCGACAGTTGTACAATTGTTAGCCGATGTATATACATACACTCTCTGCAAGCGCTTGACGACGTGTACCAGAAATTTAAGTTTAGTTTATGCAGGTCCCTTTTAAGCGAGTAGCTAACATTTAACGCTAGCATTACTTGAATTTTTTATTTGTGAATATTTATATACTGTAATAAATCAATCTAAACCACATGTCTGGTGGTTTAGGAATTCTGTCACAGTATGCATGGTTTTTCTCATCTTTTATTACAAAATCAATACATAAACAGAGCATCATATCATGAGAAAATAATTACTTATGGTTAATGTCTCCATCCAAATCATGTGACGTCTTTAGTCAGTCTCCTAGCAGCGCCTGTGTTACTAGACTTTTGTTATAGTGACAACATTGCTCTAATTATTTGATGAGTAGGCCTGAAGTGTTTGTTGTTTGGTTATGAATAGGAGAGTCCAAGTAGCTAAGAACCTCACATTCTTAAAATTTTGAATGTTAATTTAATTGTTTTTTAAATGAGTAAGATATGTAGGACGTGCTTGAAATTGTGGACAGTATTTGGACAATGGCGTATTTAGGAGAATGGGGGAGGGGGTACAAAAATGAAGTGGGGGGGCTTGATGAGTATGTGAAGGAGACCTATCCCCCAAAATAAGGTGAGCTATCCCCTAAAATAAGGTGGTACTGTAGGTAAGTTTTACCTGTTAGATAGTTTTTTTTTTTTTTTTTTTTTTTTTTTTTTTTTTTGCTTCAAAAATTTTTATTGGTGGAATGTGGGGACTATATTTGGAATCAATGTGGTACAGTATGTGCTATTGATATTATCATTATAGTGATAGGTTGATACAACAAAATGGAAAGAAATGTACAATACAACAAATTTTTCTATAATGAAAGTTAGCTATGATAGTTGTAGGATTGACATGTTTGCATCACAAATGAGATGCGTGCATTTTGTATTACTTTATTGGAGACATCTTTAGCTGATTGATGAAATCACTTAATTAACAATGTAAATTTGGCAGTTTCTGCCCTGTCAATGGCTCTTACAACCTATCTACTGAGTAAATCAGTTGTGTCCTACTAAATTATTTTCCACATTCTGAAGTTTACTGTAACAAAACTTTTTAAAATTGTAAAATTCTTACATTAATTTAAACTATTACAAGTGAACAAACATTGGACCTGTCTCAATTGATACAATATTCAAATATAGGCATATATAAATCATAAATTGTTTAATTTATATTTAAGAGATTTAATTTGTTCAAATCAGTGGTCACGTTCGCCAGGATTTGCCCGACAGGGGTCTGATACCACTAACGGGAGCATAAGTGAGCGGACCATGAATGGCTTTGAAACCTTCAGAGGGGGTCCAGGGGGTAAATCTCCCAAAACTCTGATAATTTCAGGATTTGAAAAGCTTAATTGATCAGATGCTTTAAAAATTACATAGAACAATTTTTTGCAGCTCGAACCTGCACCAATGTCAAAGATGTAGTTAGCGGTGCCCCTGCCTTACCGCTCAACCACTCGACTTGCGCCAAAAGAGATGGATGCTTTCAAAGCATTGTGGCAAAGCCTAGAGGCATCAAAAAAAGTTTTTGATGTATCAAGTAACAAGTACCAAACATATGAGGATGGGAACGGAAATTTCTATTGTTATTTTTGCCTTGCATTTGATTTACGAGAAGAAAGGAAAACATCACTAGACTATATAATATTACTTCTGAAAATATAATATATATTTATTACACATTTCAAAAGCTCAGAATATTATATGAATTGAAACGTCCTCCCAGATCCGTCAATGCTATGTCACACAAGAGGTTAAGTACTCATCATTTCATATCGAGCAAAGCTCAACATAATACTATTCTGGCATTTGGGAGCAAATCCATATGTTTATGTTGACATGATAAAAGCCAATTAAATGCACACATCAACTCTTATAGTTCTCTACCAGTCTCCTGATGAAGTCCACTGTGTGGACGAAAGCTAGAGAATAAATTATATATTGTTAGTCTCAAAAGTGCTACTGTTTTTTACTTTATACTTTCTATACTGTACAGACTAATGCGGCTATACTTTTTATTCATCAAGTTCTCTACCAATAATTGGCCCATAACAGATAGGTCCAACTCATTTTTCCAATTAGTTAAACTGTTACTAAAAAGGCAAAACTAATGAAATCACAAAAAGTTGAAATTTCAAATATTTATGCAGTACTCACATGGTTTATTTTTTGAACATCCTGTTTGTACATGTACAGTACTGTATTTTTGTTGCATGCTGTGTTCAAAAAACAAGAGAAACAAAGCTAATCAAACATGGAGGTACTTATATCACTATGCATCAACTAAGTGGTTTGAAGTATTCAGGTAAGCGAATCATTGGAAGCGAGACATTCTTTATCGAAAGTCAACTCTTGTGAACTTTGCGCGATTCGCTTTGCTTGCCGTGTGACGCTCGACGCTTTTGCTTGACAAGTTTAGTGGGAACCAGCCTTTAGAGTGGCAGATCCAGACCTAGCTGTATGCACTTAACATTATTACCCCCGGTCTTATGGAACACATACTCAGGTCCCTGGCAAAAATTCCATAATATCATTGCAGCTCAGCGCATCATCCATTTTGTGTTTGAAACTACCTGGTACTCATTTGTACTCCTGGGTAGAGAGACACCCATAGTAAAAGTGGGCGAAATACAGAGCAAGGGACTGAACCTCCGACCCCAAGGTTGAGAAGCAGAACCGCAACCACTACGCCAAACCACTCCTACCAATTACTATTAATTACTTTCTATTTAACCGTGGTATAAAATTGTAAATAGGGTGGTTCTTTGTGGCAGTAGAAGCGGCCTCATAAAAAAAGAACATTTCTTTTTTGCGTCCTGTTTTGTGCACCACAATCAATACTGTGCCTGGATCGTCAGCGAACAGTTCTTCATAGGGTAGTTTTAGCTGCAACCAAAAAGCAGTCTGAATTTACCCTAAATGTCCACAACCATCTACATTTTAGTTGTCAAACTGTTGTGCAGAACACCATGTCAAGTGTATTACCTATTTAATACTAACATTAGCTTACCCAATTTACATACCTTTCATGCATTCATTGTTGTTTGTCTTCTCTAATGCTCTCAGGTATTAGCCAGTGAGAGCTCACATTAAAAACTGTTCTTCTGTTGCTTCATTTAAGAAATTACTTAAAACTCAAATTTTCCATCATTCACTCACAGCGCCTTTAATAATGAACCTTGATTGTTTAATTGACTCTTTATAAATTCTAATATTATGGTTTTTACGCCACTCATTATATAATAAATGTATATAAAGTAGTATGTGTGGTTTGACCATATGGCTGGACATGTGCTCAATTTGATCCTGTTTTGGGTCACTGAGTCCAAATCTATCAACCACATGAGTGTATTGGCTAGGCTAATCCCTGGTCAATTTTTTGTTGAGGTCATCCTATTTTGGGCAAATGAAGCACATCCACAAAAGATGTCTGTAATTATTTTGCTTTTTAAAAAAATGATTTTAACAATTTATTTTATGTTAATGATTTAAATGCGAAAATCTTATTTTAATGATTAGAACACTTTCACCTTTTAATAATAATACTAGTAGTAGAAAACAAACCCTACATAGAAAATGGAATGGGCCATTACCTTAGAATTTTTTTTTCATTCATAGCTAGGCTATAGGCAGGTAGGAGCCAAGGTAGTGACAAGTTACAAGGCAAGCTCTGTGCATTGTGAACAAGGCACGAGAAATTGGATAACTTGGGTGAATTTATTCTATCCTAATATTCCAGTGACAGCAGTTCTGTTTTGTGAACTTGTTTATTCTATCTGTTCTAAATTGGATTTTCCTGGGTTTCAATAGCCAGTTTGAGATAGGATTGAGGTAATTACTTACATCTGTGAGGCTTAACTCTGTGAAGCAGATTAATACTTCATTGTAACTTGGTCCATTGCTCAGGGAATTAAAAGTAAGTTTTCAAATTTGTTTTCATGTTTAAATTTATCCTTGCTCAACTTATTCTCATGTCTTGACTTGACTGATACATGTATTAGCCCTTGTTGATTTTCATTTGAAATTTTGGGTGATGTTTGCTTACTGTATCGATTTTACATATAGGAGAATTGAATTATCTAGTGAGGGGCTATGAAAACACAATTTAACAACCAGAAAATTGCTAGATAAATAGAAATTTTGCTGTAGAGAAATGGAGGTTAGGAATTGTGCAAGGTGAAATTGTTGTTTCCTCATGAGAAGGAATTTTCTCTTACTCTGGACATTTCCATGGCAACAAAAATCTGAATCTGAATTTCTGCTAGCAAAATAAAAGGCTTTGGCACAGTAGCCGCTTTTTTTTTCTTTTATTTTTGCACTGTATGTGAATGGGTGCCACATAGGTTGTGGGTCATTGTAAAATCTAGTTTTAAATATTAATTATTTTTTATAATAAGCATAATAATTTATTTCCTTTTGGTGTGCAAATTCCATATAAAAATGATCTAAAATTTGTATGCATGATGTTCTACTTGAACTTAAGTATAGACGTTCCTCATATCATAGCTACAAGAACCATAAATCTATATAAGTGTAAAAACAACCTATTGAGGTTCACATCATTTGAGCAGCTTATAAGCAATTTTGTTCTTACTCACTTTCCTTGAGAGTTGATCACTGTAGCTTTTGTGAAGATTTCGAGGGATGACAAGAAATAAACAATGGCCATCATTCGATAACACTATGGGTTATTTGAATTGTATATTACTGTATAATTTAGGTGAGATGACATTGACATGAATGGTATCGCTATCACAATATTAATCCAGCCCCGATACAGTACATCTCATCATTGTAATGCATGATTAATTTAATTATTCTCCTCAAAGAATGTAAAAACACCATCTTGTGTCATTATTCAGCTAATTAATTGTCCCATAAAAGAATATATTGATTTTAAAATCACTCCTTCCATCTAGTGTATAACATGCCTTTTGGATGCTAACTCCTATTAGATCAACAATGATTATGTTGACCATGTTACAGTTACTATTGACGTTCACAGAATGCCCTATAGGTAAATTGAGAATATGTGGGTGTTTGTTTATCTTTGGAAAAGAATGATGAGGAGATTTCTGCAGAAAAATCACAAGTGGAGGGAATGGTGACTTGATGAATTTGCCCACTATACTGTTGTTTAGACGAGATATTTTTTATACCTTGTTTAATAAACTTAAAAAAAAATATGCTTTTTTCTTTAGCAAATGATTTTGCCAAAAATATTCACAGAGGAGAAAAAAGAAATAAAATGTTATTGTTGAATGTAAACTGTGTAGTTTGGGATGGTTTTTATGATGCTTTAAAATTAATATAATTAGGAAGAAATTCACATCTTATTTTGATTTTGAGGCAGCGGCGGGCAAAATAAACAAAAATTTGTATTTTTCTCTTAAATTTTTATTTTTTCCATGGTGGCAAGTGCGTTAATTGGGCAAAAATAAAATTTTATTTTTATTGGAAATCATCAATATTGGCAGACGGCAGGTTCGCAAATTTAACAAGGTATAAGGAGTCTCGCCTTTCAACCGAACATTGATGCGTGTTGCTGTTTTTAACTACTATTACAGTACTTCTGATAGTGATACTAATTTTACTGGTACTCCTGAACTATTAAATTTGTGTAACTGCAGTTGGCTAACTACTGTAGTAGTAGCTTACTACATCCTCTCTTGTACAATTCTTATTCAGTAATCTATAATTTACTAATACTACTATAGAAATATATATTAACAGACAAAATCTGGCAAATCAATTAATGTTATTCACCGTATTGTTGCCTTTGTCCGAATTTCTTTTCATACCTGGAATTGTCTCATTTTAGTCAAAATTGTTGCAGATAATCCATATGGTAACATACTTAAATTCAACCATTCAAGCAGTTTTGGAAAAGCTGAATCGTCGAATTTGCGGGAATATGTACAGATATTTGTTGTGCCCAAAACAGGCACCTAGAAAAAAGTCATCTTAAAGAGAGCATTTACAGTAACATTATAACAAATATGAAAACGATGAAATTGCCTTATTTTGACCATTTTCACATCAAAAGGAGAATTTTTTTTTTGATTTTCACAAGCTTAATTTGTATGAGAAACTAAAAATATTCTATCACACCTCATTTGCATACTCTGGATATTGTAAATAGTAAAAATTTGTCTGAGAGGATAATCAAACATTATAATAGCCTGAGCACCATGCGTAACTGTTACTGAATAGGTTGAATACCACAATTGTTGTCATGAAACTATGAAAAATGAGACCACTACCTATTCGTGATTGTAAATAATTCAAACTAGTGGTGAAATCAACAAAGCGTAAATTGACTATTAAATTCAATATTGATATTTGCTTAGTTTAACTTGTTTCATTAACTGTGATTAAGGTGGTAATGACTAAAAGTTGAGAGATGGCATTGATTTAAGATTCAGCCTGGCTGTGTAACTGATTACCATTAGATGCTATCTAAATATCTCCCAGCGGACTGAAAGTGATCATAGTGCATTTTGATTTGACACTATTGTGACTTGCGTTCAACATTTTGCCTATGGGCCTTTCTGTTTGCAATGAAACAAATTATTCAGACTGTTTAAATAGCCACAGAGCTTTTTGCATACTATTTCTACTTTACTGATACAACAATATATTCAATTTATTTTTCTAGGTTATTTTCTTTTGAAAATGTGGTTGTACCGTAGCTTTTGTGCCCCAAAACTTTTTTTCGAGTTTAGGTTTCCATACAGTACAATCGCTACACGTTATCGCTGACAGCTTTCGGTGATGCTGATTAGGCGGTCGAATTGGGGAGCCTCCCTATTGCACTGAAAACACTGTAGCAACACTGAAGGGATTTTTAGGGAAACCAGGATTTTTGTGGTCATTCACAGAAGACATCATGACAATTTATTTGGACCTGATGTGCAGCGTGGTTTTAATACTGTGTTCTTTCGATTGCTGTAAACCATACATGAAAGACAAGAAAACCATAGGGATATGTTTGTCTCTGGTGAATCTCCTGCAAATTATAGTCAAAGGCCTATAGAGAATTACGATCAGCATCTTGAATAAGATTTTAGTTCTCGCTAGTATATCCTGCCATATTGTATCAGAAATTTTATGTCGGGCTTCAATGCTCAGTGAATCCAAGAGATAGATTAGTGTCCTGATAACCTAAATATAGAATTTATTGTGAAACCGTATTTTGATACATGCAATGATGCGAAACTTTATTCTGCACTGTATCGTAAGTAGGTTGAGGGAGGGGAAGTCTAAGAATAGCTTATGGAATTGGGTATAATTTATTGGTTTCATGAATATTCATGTTACTGGATTAATGTGCTACTGTAGAAGGTATATTTTAAGTCTTCAGGTTTGGTTGCTTTGATGGCAAATTGGGTGCATTAAATCCTCTTAAGATATGTGTGTGGCTAGAAAAGAGTTTCTTATGAAATGCAATCTGTGTAGCTAAAGAAAATACAACCAATTTTAACCCATTAAAATCTGCTTTGGCCGGATAGATTCAAGGTTGTAAGAACAGAAGTAAGTTCTACTTCTACATTTGCTTTAAAATATTTAGTTCATGATGGCATGTATTATCCCTGATTTCCTGCTTCTTTTTTACCTGTACCTAACATTTTTTTCTCCTACTTAAATATATTCGTTTTTCTTATCGCTTTCTTTCTGTGTTTTACACAGGCGGATCCAGAATTTTTCAAACGGGTGGGGGCCACAACATATTCAGAATAGATATAGATATTAAAGTGAGAGCGCTAATTTCTATATATGCCTTGAAATGTTAAAATTTAGTGGCAAAACAGGGCTGGGGGAATATTCCCCTTACTTAAATTAATTTACTCCATTGTACTTACAGTAGTATGTATTGAGACATCTCAATTTCAGAAATGTCCAATGCTGCAATAGGCCTACGGTACTTACAGTAATTAACTTATATCAAAGACCATAATATAGCTTATGATGTGACTTGATATATCAATAAAAATAATTTGTATGTATAATACCAAGAAACTCATTTTGTGACAACTCACATATAAGTATATAAACATACTCTAGACACCATATAATAAAAACCACAATGTAATAAAAATAAAATATTTAATTTACAGAACCATTACATGTGGGGCTACAGTTGGTTTTACTTTTGTCATGTCATAATACTGTAATTGTTAAAGAGTGCAAAATGTTTACAAAATTGTAAACCAAACTTGTATTTGGAAACAGTGACATATTTACGGAGGGCTTTGAAGCACTCCTTTGCCACCCCATTGGAATGGAAATTTGCCAACCAAAAAAATTAGCACCCCAATGTCAGTGTACTCCTATCTAAACACCAATTTTAGAAACTTACATTATTTCATTGTAATAGTTGGATATCTATACGGTAAGTACAGTAGCCACAAAAAGAAAAAAAAATAAAATGTTCTATAGTTTCTTGGGTGTAAACCAACCTCTTGTAAGCCCATCATCTAGTGGTGTTACATATTTACTTTTTATGTTTTATCCCCAAAACCTAGAAATACTCAGTTGTTGTCTGACAGGGGATTAGTTTCACTGCTAGAAGGTCTCTAGTGTTTTTGTATATCAGGGTTGTTTTTATACTTTTGAATTTTAAACTTTGTACTTTCAAACATTTAACTTTTTTTTTCACGTAACACATTGTATGGGCTTTTATGGAGAACACCCTTGGGTGAATAAAGTGTCTTCATTGAATGGCAAGGTGTTTAAGGAATTGAAAACAATAGCTTATTAATAATTAAACAGTGAAATTAGATCAAGAAAAGAAACCCTTGAGAAATTCAAGGGTATTAATGCATCATTGTTATTATTATAATCTTCTAAGCAAGAAAAGGTAATTTAAATGCAGCTAAAATCCAGGCGGTTACTGCTACCTACATAATATTATGTGTTTGATTACAGTACTCAAAACTTTTTATGTAAATGATTTTATTTATCTTCTGTCTCCTGTTATTTGTATAATATAGTGTATTTAGGCCAAATAAAATTAATTTTTAGTTTCACGTCCAAGATTTTCAATTATTTTTTGGTGAGGGTATTTACTATTTGTTTTTTACAATCCTATATACTAATGGTAAACAGACTGGTAAATAGTAAAAATATTTTTTTTTAAATAAATTAAGTGAAATGAATCTTTGTAATGTATTTCTGCCATTTATGTTTCCACCTTGTGTATGGGCTTACACCATCCTTTAAGATTGTCATTATTTTTATTGTCCATGGAAAAATGAATGTTTTTTTTTTTTAAATAGCAAATACCGGTAAATTTTTTCATGAGGCTCCAAAATTTGATGAGGGCGGAGATGTGAAACCAGCAATTAATTTTATTTGGCCTTGTATATTTTTTGTGATATTTTTATGCACCTAGTCTAATCATAGAGCAAAGCTCTATGGTCTAATGCATACCATATTTATTCAAACAAACATTTATTGTTGAGAAGTGTTTTTGAGGGGGAATTTATTCAAGGGAGGTGTTTTGGGGGGAAAATTTGAATTTGTACTGTATATAATCAAATTAAACCGCCCTTACTTTCACTGTAAATGTGAAACTACAACACAAATGTGTTATTGCGTGATCATAAAGACTTTATTGATTCTAAAAAAAAAATGTAATTCTACTGGAGTAGAGCTTTAATAGAATGTTTTGAGAATGATGTTGCTTTCATTTGTTTTGGTTACAACCATTTTGAGGAAAACATAAATACCCCGGAGTGTTTATTCAAATAAATACTGTATGGTAGTAAGTACATTAAGTTTTAGTTTAAAAAGTTCATATTTTTGTGTTATTTTAATATTTGTATTGATATTTTGTTTTTGTGAGAACAATAAAAGGTTTCCTGTAGTAAATGTATGAATAATAAACTATGAAGGGATGTAATAAAAAATGCATGTATGATAAATTTTAAACATAAAATTGTAAATATTTGTGTAGAACCAGGCCTGTTAAACTTTAGTAACTGGGTGAGGATGGTTGGGGGGTGGGGTAGCATCAGTTTAATAACTGAGCAGAAGTGACTCTTTGTATGTTGAATGAGGTGGTCGTACTAAGGGGGCACGGAAAACGAAATTAGCAAATTACTGTAAGTAATGGAATATAGGAAAGGCATTTTATCGTGCTGCATCAAATTATCTTAAGAACCTACTGTAATTATATACTTAAATTGTATAATATATTAATAGGAATTTACATCCATGTTGACAAGACCAACCAAACTCACACTATAGTATACCAAGGAAGTAATCATGGCAATTACCCCACTACTGTGTCTGTAATGTTTTACCCAAACAATTATACTTCCTAACAAACAGCCACACATTTTGGCATAGTTTTGAAGTGTGTTGCAAAGTTTTTTGGCATTTTTTTTGGTTGTTTAAAAATAATATAATTTTTTTATTATGGTATAATAATAATAATAATAATAATAATAATAATAATAATAATAATAATAATAATAATAATATATTTTCAGTTAACCAATGTTCTTTTTAGACTTGTGCAAAGTATATAGGCTGTCTCTTATACACATCTAGATGTGTATAAGAGACAGACCGCAGAGAGCGTGGGCTTTTGAAAATTGATACTTGAGCATGTGGTACCGACAGATTAGAAAGTATTTTAATTTTGAGTTGGCATAGTACGAATATTAAGGAAGTGCATGCCATTAACACTTGTGTTAAATTTGAGTTGCATGTTGCTTGTTTTGTCTAGCAGGAGTTGACGCCTGCAAGACAACCAGTAGGTTAATACTGTAGTTTCTGTCTCTTATACACATCTCTTGGATGGCTTGGCCTAATCAGCTCGGCCTAGACTAATTGAGCTTTGTCTACCTTTAGCAAGTTCTTTATATTCTTAAAATCTATCGAATGTTACATTAATTACATTAAACTAAAGCTAAATCATATTTATGTTTAATAAAAACAACCTTTATGGATTGCATGTACGTTGTTTTCATACCAATATTCGGTAGGGATTCCCAAAATGTAAGCCTTAACCATTGCCCACCCGGTGAAAAGTTCACTTACAACACGCATCGTGTTAAAAACATCTCGCGTTTCAGAGGACCAAAAGTAGAATTTATACTAGAAGAGGGCAAGAGATGAAGATGCATCTGCATAGCCTAGAAACATTATATGAGTAAACATAGCTATGTGCAATCTGTGTCTATAACTGAGGCAAACCTCAGTTATGAAGAAAAACTTGGAAATGGTAATGACACAAATTTCTGAATAATTAAGAACAGGGAGAAAATGGGCATATCCTCCCCTTTTACCCCAGTTTTTATATATTCAAAAAAAAATTCTACATCATTACCATTAAAAAGTTTTTTGTTTTTGTGTACAACAAAAATTAAAAAATTCCTTTGGAGCCTGGCAGCAGAGGTATAATTTGTTGTCTCTCTAGAATTGACACGTGAAAATTGTGGGTTCCTATTAAGATTTGATGTAGTGATGATATTGTAGCATGTAAAATTGGGGTTACCTTTGATTGTGAACCCCTTGAAATTATTCTGTATGAGCATGTTGGGTTACCGTTTAGCATTGGCTCATCAACATTAACAAGTGAATGAACATTGGGACCACCGCAGAGAGCGTGGGCTTTTGAAAATTGATACTTGAGCATGTGGTACCGACAGATTAGAAAGTATTTTAATTTTGAGTTGGCATAGTACGAATATTAAGGAAGTGCATGCCATTAACACTTGTGTTAAATTTGAGTTGCATGTTGCTTGTTTTGTCTAGCAGGAGTTGACGCCTGCAAGACAACCAGTAGGTTAATACTGTAGTTTCCACAAATTAAAGACCAACTTTAGCAAAAGTTGCTGCCTGTAAAGAAGGCCCAGTGGGATATGATACCATTTAAAGACCAACATTTCAAGATGTCAGCAACCAGGTGTATAGTACACTAGATTGACAGAGACATATGATGTACATAATAATTAGGCTATGATGTAGATTTACAACATGTATTATAGACAGGCAGAGAGGTCAGAATAGGGTTGAGATATTCTGCAGGGAAACTCATTACAGTATAATTATGTCTATTAAAGTCATTATTATTGTAACAAATGGAAACTTTAAAAAGAAAAGGCTCCTTTTTTATTGAATTAACATGTTAAAAAACAAGAAGATGAGTAGATTTTTTGGTTATAAAAATACAAAATACAGTGTAAAAATTGATCAAAAACTGCAATACTGTACAGACTTCGAGGCTGCAAGTCAATGTCTACTTTGTGAATACTTACCTGGATAAGCCGACAAATTGCCTATTCTTTCTCACACATGAGAACACCCCTCAAAAAATAGTAGAACAGTCTACTATTGGCGCCAAGCTCAAGCAGCCCCGCCACCATGCAACTTCCTCATTCTTTTTCGAGTCACGAAAGTGAAAACCTCGGAAGGATTTTCGATTGTGGATTTAACAATATTTTTTGGATTGATATTACTTGCATTTATGAAGATCTTCTTTGGATTTTACTGCATCCTGCTTGCTGTGCTACGGATTTGCTGTGTAGTCACCATGACCGGCAAATCAAAATGTCCGATCTGTCGGAGCCCTAGGCCCAGTTTAAAAGTGGACAATCATAAAGCTTGTCAATATCTGAACTAATATTTCAAAACTGCAAAAACTAAAAAGCCAGAACAAAATAAACCAGAATGGCAACCCAAAGTGCCTAAAAGCAGAGAGTGTAATTAATGGTGATAAATAGCACTTTGGGAAAAGAAAAATTGTCCCCATTGATAAGTGAACCCATGAACCTCCCTTAAAGTCATGTCCATACTAACACATTTTATTAGACAAAAACATGCGACATGCATAAATATGGACATGGTGACATCATACCACGACCATATATGGGCACATAAGACTATATGGGCATACAACACAGTTTCTTGTCAAAGAAAATGTTATAGTGTGGACAGCTTTAGATTACTATTATTTGTTCTACCAGCCTTACAGCTGCTATGACCCCAAAACTTGTAGTGATACTATTAAAATTAATTGTTTCTTTCTGCATTACTAGTGATACTTAAAATGGACTAAGAAGTTTTGGTAATTTTAGTTTAAATTAAGAAATTACTTTCAGAAGATGTCCATATTCAATCAAATCTTTTCAGACTTAAAAACACAATCATCGCAATATGTATTGTTGTCCATCATTGTCGCAACTGTTGCATGACATTTATCCTAATTGATCGTTTTAGTTTGCTATCCCGGTAACATGAATTTGTATTCAAATAGATAGTTTTAGTAGTTTCATTTTTGACCTCTATGTATTAATATGTCATTATTATTCACATATCTAATAGAGAACTTAATTCCTATTTATCATATATCCTGCTGTTTTAAAAAGCAAACAAATGTATTAATGCTTCAAATAATGATAGGATGAAATTAAATAGGCTTGATAGTTGCATGGTTTTCCCAGCAGTTGCTTAAGTGTTGGGTCGTGTGCCGCCTGGCTGGAGACTACATAATCCACAACTTGAATTGCAGTTCAACTCTTTCCAAGGATAGAAAGTTGTTAATATTGAAAAGTAATAGATGTCTAAAATATGAAATATTGTACATATTGCCAAGCTGTTAACTGAAACATAACTCCGTCTCAAACCTCAAGTCCGCAATATTAATTTAAATTTTAAATTTATCCATCTTGATTCTTGATTCCTTTGTTTGAAGAATTGCGCAAAATGCTACCCAGTTGATATATTATGATTAAAGGTTGCTAGTATATTATCATGACTTGCATACATAACCTTGATGATATATTAATGGGCAATATTAGCCATCAATAACAATAGTCATTACTAGTAAATAATAATGACTTCTAATCATACCCATTCAATGCTATAATCCGTTCTAACAATCAAGGGCAAATCAATTTTTTTCTTTATTTTCAAATAGAGAAAACTTCAATATTTAAAGGTACTGTATTTTAACAAGCGCCTTTACAATAGAAAATGCATTTATATTATTGGAGTTAAAATAATAAGAATTGAAAAGCTCACAGAAAATTTGTAAGCAATGGATACTACTTAAACAATATTGTATTTTGTATAGTTAGACTATAAAACAAAAATATTTTATACAAGAAGTGTATGTTGCCATTTTATGAGTTTGAGAATCCCTAGAAAATGTTTTAGAAGCTTAATTTAACCAAAATCAAGAAATGCAGATCACTAAACTATTTTAAATAATGGTATTTAATTTTCACTCAAGCAAATTATGTCTTTGAAAATGACCTTCCGATGAAATACGAAAAATACAGAAACTACTTACAGTAATTTGTGAATAATTGTATCGAAAAATTTACTTCAATACTGTACTTAAAACAGTGCTGAATCAAAAATATAATTTACTTGTCAAGTCAATGTATATAGGCATAAACAGTGCAGAATTAAGTAGAATATCCCTTATACTACACTAAGGAAAGGGTGGTCATCAACTGACCACATTAATATTCCTACAGTATTATACATATTTCTGCCTGCATATTAGCTAGCATTTCCTGATATTGGCAACTGGAGTTTAGTGATTATTACCATATCCTAATTAAATTCAACCTTACTATAGGATGTAGATACAGGATGTCAGTGCATAGGGTTTTCCACCCCCCCCCCCAAAAAAAAAAAAAAAATGACTTAAATTTTTATTGGAATAGGGATTTAGCTGCATTCTCAATTTTCACAACCCCCCTCTCCCACCCAGTTCTCAATATTCAGGCCAGACTAGGACTGTACTGTATTAGAAAATTGGTGCATCGATCTTTGCATTTGTGACGTCTCTGCATACCTGTCGTTAAAAAACAAAATTGATTTACCATAGGACATAGAAGCACGCAACGACAGTCACAGATGAGTGAATCCATTTTGCGATCCCATACTATGTACTTAATTGCAGAGGTCCGTAGTTGAAAGAAGTCATTTCTGGGAGGTCTGTGGTGGCGGGTCAAAGGGTGAGGCTGGGGGTCTAGACCACCTCTGCCCCACCATGGTTTGAGCTGAAGTATGGTAAGACAATATAATTATGGTCCCTCTCAGGCTTAAGCTTGAATTTAATTTTCTTTTCTGTTTTCTTTTATAATATTGAAATATTGAGAGGGCCCGGTTCCCCTCCCCCTTGAATCGGTGAGAAAATTGATAATAAAGCATTGAAAACATGCAAAATTATGAATTTGCGGAGATGGGTAAATTTCCGGGAGATTTTTGCTTGCTTGCGGGAGTGTGAGAGACTGTTCTGATTTCCAGGAGACTCCTGCGAGTTCTGGGAGACTTGGGACTTGATAGCTCTGTATTATTACTAAGCAGCTTAACTCAGTTGGCTAAACTGGTAGTAGCCACTGTGTACGTGCGCTGAACAGTTGAGATCGCTTGGTCTCTAGTTCAATTCCTGTCACTACTTTTCTTGTGTTTCAGCATTAGCTAAACTGGTGGTTGCCACTCCTTGTGTGTGCGCTGAACCGTGGAGAACTCTTGGTCCCTAGTTCAATTGCCATCCTGTTTTCCTTATATTTCACCCAGAGGGTTGTAATGCAAGTTTAAATAGGGCACCATCTTTTGGATGAGATGCTAAAACCGTTCATCCCATGTGCACTATGGACAATGTACATGTTAAAAACGCAGTACACCCTTCGGAATAGAGTAGGGGATTGTTTCTTGGTGTACTGACCAATCACCACAAGGATGACCTCACTGCGGGAAATAAGTCCTTGGTGTTTACACCGAGTAAAGCAAATCCAGAATATTTCTATTATGTAGTATTTTTGCATGGATGTAAATTAAACAGGTAAAACTTGATATATTATTCTGTAGATAACTTGATGCAAATTTTAATTATTTAATTCAGTTCGATTTTTTTCATGACATATTTTTTATATCTTTAAGCCAGATAGATGTATTTACCAGAGGGCACATCCATGCATAGTCATGTCAGTTTTCGTTTACATCAACTCTAAATAGTAACTTGATGCAAATAAAATACCATGTACTATGTACCACTACAGTACAGTAGCTTACTCACTATATAAACTCTGCCCATAGCAATAAAATATTAATAGTACCTATTCGACATGAACAAACCTTTGTTTTTTTGGCGTCTACTATCAGCAATTTACATATCAGTTGTCTGCAAATTAAATACATTTTAGTCTACATTGTTGCTTGTCATTTATTGTGCTAAGTAGATATTGATAGATTTATATAGAGTCTGTTTGTTTAGGTGCTTAGATGCATAGATAAATAATAAGGAGCAGAGTAAAAGTTGTAAACTACCATACCTGAATCTAAATAGCATTAATATGCAGCTACAACAAATCGGTGTCCTACATTCACCCACTTTGATGTACATTGGTCAGAGGGATACAAATACTCTTTAATGGCAATCTACATATTAAAAAAGATTAAATGCAAATTGAAGTTTAACAACAAAAAAATATATATATATATACCTGTATAGAATCAAGATTTCCCTCGTCAAAGATTTAAAACTCTTTAAAAAAAAAACTCAATACCTCGTCGTTGCAACAGTAAAACTTATTTATAAGAACTAGTAGCATTTTTGCCCAAGCTCAGTGTTCTTACTTTTTCGCATTTTGTTCTAAAATTTTAAGTAATTTCAGCCTCAGTGTTCTTATAAAATGTGTTCTTATTAAGAAAAAAGTGTAGTACACTATAAAATTATTATAATTATTATTATTCAAAATCATATTACAGTATAATTAAAGATCAAATTGGTGGCAGATATTCTCAAGGCACTGCTATACCTCTGGTATAGAGAAACACCTCCACTGGTGATAATTTAAGATGATAAATATTTAAGAAAAACAGTTACACTCTATGTCCCCATCGGGATATGATCCCAAGACCATTCAATTACTGGTTGTATACTACCAGGTAGTTGGTGATATGCTATTTACCCACGGATAATTGATAATAAATATTTATGAAAAAATTATGTCTCCCATTGGATACGAACCCATGACCTTTTGATTAGCGGTTGTATCTTCTGCTAGTTGTTAACAGGTGGTACAGGTGATATGCTGTTGGCCCATTCAACTATAATGATAGGTGTATAATAGCTAGTATATGTTTTGTTGGCAGTTATTATAAAGGTGTGTACTTTTAAGCTAGTAGCAAAATTATTTCACTTTTTCTTGGCAGAGGCATGCCAGGTTTTAATTGGGGCCTTCAGCACAAGAAACAGGAACAATACCTCTCAGCCAACCACTCAGTAAGTCAGCTAAGATGACACTTGACCTCTCTGTAGGTGCCACCAGTGGTTGCTCAAAGAAACATCTTTATAGTGATTGTTTTACATCACTTCTAATTTATTATCACCACCAAAGCATGGCTATTTACTCTCCATACATGACAACCATAATATGTCTACTGCAATAACTATATGAAACATAAAAAGGTAATTTTTCAAAATTATTACATTACGAGAGTGACACAGTTCTCTCTCGTTCAAGATCAGTCTTGTCCAAATTTAGTGCATCATTACCATTGACATATTCTTAATAGCAATAACATGTGGGTTTCAGTATTTTAAAGGATAAATTTGTACTCATTAATACTTTTAACCTTATATAAAGAGAAATTTCATTATAAACATATGGTATTAGAGTGTTCTACAGTATATACAATATGTTTTAATATTGTATTTATTTTCTCTTATTCATATTTAATTAAACAATATGGTATTGATATTCATTTGTTTACTTATACAGTTGCATTTTATTATTTGTAATAAGATTTTAAATACAAAAATAAACTATGTAAATTAAATAACTAAAATCACTACAAATGGAAGGAAATCGAATAAAAAATCTTTAACTATAAAAATACAACAAAAGCTATAGTCCAGTTTTTTTTTATTGTAGTTGCCATGCTTTTGTCTGATTTTGTCAGTAAGAAAATAAATATAAGAATTATGTTTGTATATTATGAATATAATAAATTATTTTTGGACATGGCTTATTTGCTTATAAGATCAGATATATTAGTCAAACAAATCAACCATGAAAATAAAAACAACATGTGAGGAAGGAACATTACAAAAGTTATGATTGCATCTTATAAGAACTTTGGTATAGGTTGTACAGTATTTCAGCTTAGACCATTGCATAATTTTTGTTGTTTATACAGTACTATGCAATGATGAATAGTAGTCTGTTAAATTGGATGTTTTTGTTAATACTCTATGTGGCAATCAAATGCTAGTCTAAAAACTCCACTGAAGTGTTACTAAGGACCTGGATTTTTTTTTTCAAAAAGAATCATAAAATTCATTGGGTAGAATTTTAATATCTCATGTAATTTTAAATTTAAAAAAAAAAGAAAAAAAGAACCCGTATAGTATTTACTTTCTGTTCTATTGTTGGCAACTGCATAATATAGCAAAAAAAATCAATGGTTAGACTTCACATGAAGAGAATCCTTGTGCTAAGCTTCAGTTAGGGGAAATTCTCTATTGTTGTTAATTTATACAAAATTGGGTCACCTTAGTTGCACTTTTAATAATAATAGATTCACTAGAGCTAACACGATGAGGATAAATAATATTCTTACTAGTGTGTGGTTATTCCAATAATTAAACTACCATAGGCTTTTGTATTTTGTTGTTATGTTGTGTTTTTTTTGTTTACACCTGATTGCAGAGGTAATCTTCCGATATATGGGAGTTATGACACTTGATGCTTTAAGTGCCATTACTATATTATTTCTAATTTGGTTCAGTTGTAATTAAACATTCCAAGGTGTTACAAACTTTACAAGTGCATGCTTGCATAATTCTAAACCTAAGCAATATTAATAAACTATCATGATTTTTAAAATATTAATAAACGATTTCCATCAGGAAAATATCATTTTATGAAAAAATGTTAAGTGTGTGTACTTGTAAGTTACAGTAAAGCCCGTTTTCCACTAGGCAAATTTATTTGCTCGAATCTTAAGCGTCGGTTCGCTTCCTTAGCTCTGGAAAGGCATATTTTCGTTTCGCAAAAAGTAGACAGTGCGAACTACCAATTTCGTTCTCGTGAATGCGCGTGTGCATGAACCAACGCTTTTGATTTGTGTGAATAAATTCGCTTAGTGTATAGTCTATCAAATATTCACCACTCTTGAAGAAGTGCCACACCAGACATGATTTTATTTGCTAAAGGTTGCTTTCAAATATGCACCATTGTGTGTGTGTTTATTATTAGGGATACATCCTATTTTGAATTAATGTTGCAGTGCTTCATCGAGAGTAAACCTTTAACACACTTTAATGTTTCTTACCATTGGGATACTGCTATATAACCAGTTTTTAAAATAAAAATAATAAAATAAAATAATAAAATAATACTGACATTGTAACAAGTCAGTATGTACAATACATAATGTAAAATTTTGAATATGGTACTGAGACAGATGCAGGATTTGGTGGTTGGTGTGCGTGAGAGTCAGTCCACACCACCTCAGCCGCAACGTAGTTGTAGCTGAGTTGTGAAAATGTTGAGAATATAGACCTCAAAGGGCCCGTAAATTGCATTCTCATACTTTTAAAATCTTACCGGTACTATGTTCATAATGATAAAAATAATATATCAACAATACTGTACAATACAACAATTATTTTTCTTAATAAAATTTAGAGGGTGGGGTTGCACTGTCTGTGCAACCTGCATCCTCCCCAGTAGTAAAATTTTAGCACTACAATATTTGTAATAAGCACCACTTCCATAATAAGTGTCGCACTGAAGCATTTATGATATTGCATCCTTAGTTGGCAATCAAAATATTTGGAAAGCATCAATTACATATTGTGTATGTTGTGAAAATAATGTGGATAAAGCATTAGGCCATAATTAAGTTTATGATAGCATAAGTTCATCA
The DNA here is from genome assembly GCF_011630105.1 of Anneissia japonica. Taxonomy (NCBI): domain Eukaryota; kingdom Metazoa; phylum Echinodermata; class Crinoidea; order Comatulida; family Comatulidae; genus Anneissia; species Anneissia japonica. The sequence goes on along the minus strand of NW_022704992.1, from coordinate 4,446,666 downwards.
GATGTTTGGGACTCCCTGTCCCCATTTTATTTATATTATCAAATTATATATTACATATTTATTCCATGCTGTAATTACATTTTTTGAAGTTTCACACATTGTTATTTGTATGTTAGGTAGAAAAAGTACTGTATTTGGCTATGGTATTATTTTGTATGGTCTTATATTGCTATAGGTTCATACTAAAGGAAGATGACTTTCACTATCAATAAATGTTGATTGTCAAAGATTGATTCTGAGTCTAAACTTGATTGTATATTCTGCTTCATGAATACTTAGCCTACTACCTAGATACTTGTTTTAATTGACTCACCTAAAGCCAAACAACAACAAAGTAGGTTTCTGAACCAGTTTTTTTTTTTTTTTTTTTTTTTTTTTATAGGAGAATTAGGCCACATACACATACACACAGTTGTATGCTTATATATTTGGATTTATGTACCATAGTTCCTCGGGTATAACCAACCCTTTAAGCAATAATTTACATACCAGTGTTTCCTTGGCCATTGCCAAGTGTATAATTTAATGAGTGAGTCAGCTGGCTTCTACAAAATTTGTTTACACAAATTCTGATTTTAAAATAGCCTATTGATTTGACAATCCATTCAAATTTGAGGACATGCTCTCAGTTGAAAAAAGGGATTGCCATTTTTGTGGGGAAAAATTGGATTTCCTTGGTATAAGCCCACTTCTCCCTCCCCCAAATATATTAGATGGGCTTATACCAGGAAAACTATGGTAATATTTTTTGTATGTTTTTTGCCTAGTGAGAGTGACATTTTTTAAATAAGTGGCCCAAAAACATACTTGAATAAATAAGAACATGGGTTTAAAAATATATTTAGCTATGGACCTAGAGCTTTGATAGTAAACCCCTTCATTTGTTAAGTTCATTATTAAATTAATTTATTCCTAAGGTCACATAGAAAAAATTATTAGATTATCACTCTTCTTTTTTTTTTAATTGATGAGGAAGGCATGTAATGCAATAGGAACTAATGTAATCACTCTCACTGTTTTTCCTTTGTTTTTTATTGTGTGTAGTATGTCTGTGCGTGTGTGTGTGTAGACATTTATGCAAATGCGCATGCCTCAAAGAAAAGTTTTCCGACATTTTGTTTTACCTCGCGATGCGAAGTTCGATGTGAAATTCCTGGAGAGTTCAGTCAGGGCTCACGCTAACCGATCGGCAAGTCGGCATGGATGAAACTATTTTGATTTTCGGCAAAAAAAGCAACTGCTGTGGCATAGGTATTTTGAAGAAGGCCTAAAATAAAACAAAAAGGTTTTAATACTTGATGAAATACATCGTATTTTCATTTAGATCTCCATTCTTCACTAACTCCATGCAACGTTTTTTTCTGTTGTATGAGTAGTCATATGAAGGTACTATATCCCCGACAGTTGGCTATGCAGC
>NW_022704992.1:4444579-4445235 GCF_011630105.1 Anneissia japonica | reverse complement strand
TCAATGTACCCTTTGAATGCAAATTGAAGACAAGTGAAGATATAAAGGCAGCCGACTGTCGGGTACATAACGACTATCTAACTTTCCACAAAAACATTAGGCCTAAGCTAGGCCTAGTTCAGTACTGTAGTTACTGCGATGCGAGGGTGGTAGATCATTCAGTCAGTGATATCGTGTTATCGTCTAATACATTTTAATAATGTGTGTAAAATTTAAGAATGCACCGCATGGGTCGCTTTCTTTGTTATGCGGTAGTAGTATACGTAGCAGAGTGACGGCAGCAATCTAAGCCTAGCCTAGGGCCTAGATAGTATACGTTCTTGATCATCGTAATGAAAACTTCGGGTGACAGACTATTGAGCCCAACTGGTGTGGACGATCGGACCCAAGATAGCTTCAAATAAATTGTAGTCCTAGTAGGCCACTGCCACCACCCCCACTCCTGATATCGTTCCAAACTACTGTAAAATGAAATTACTGTACAGTATACCTAGCTAGGCCCTATGCCTACGAAATTTTTTCAAAGAAATTGGCTAAAAATACTACTGTAATATTGCCTGTCGAATTACATTACCAGTGTGGTCTAAAATCACTATTTTGGGCCATAAAGACTCCCGCTGTATTTTTCAACCTCCACACAAATTTGACCTAACATA
>NW_022704992.1:4417614-4444557 GCF_011630105.1 Anneissia japonica | reverse complement strand
GTATATATACTTTTTAAGTCATGTATCATGCATAGGAACGTTGACGCCTGCAAGGCTCTGGTTATTCCTATGCATTTTAGTAATTATTTTTAAGTTTCATCGGTACTAGAGCCACGCACGTAATTACATCAAAAGATACCCATTTCGCTAGGTCTATAACAAACTCGCCCGACATTATATTCAATGATAGTACTATGTGTTTGCATGCACTACTTTACTTATTTCGACATGCGTATATAACGCTCTAAATACTTCTGCGTTCCATACACGCAGATACGCGGATCTTACTAAATGTAATTGTTGTTTGTTTTAATTTTTAATGATCTAAATGATTATCCATGCTCAATTATATGTTGTTTTATTTATATATTTTTATATTCTATTTTAACATGATACCAAACCATTAAATGACACTAATGCCTTTAGCTTCTTGTAAACATAATACAAGAAAAAGCGACATACTGTATAGGGAAGGAAGACGTAGGTCTACCCGGTAATAAGGACGGACTCCTCCTATCTCACGATAACGAAGAAATGAACTTTTACGTGTTTTTACATTGTTAATCAAAGACTGCAATAAGCAGACAGAAAATCAAATACAGTACTAGGCCTATTTTTGATATGACATCTAGGCCTATCAAAAATTTGTCGTCTAATTTTTTGAAAGTCCACTTTGTAGTGATTATAATATTGAAACAAATGATCAAACAGTTGATATCAAACACTCTCAACAAGTATTTTATTGTAGGCTATTTACAAAAGGATAGTAATGGATAACAACAGAAACATCTTGTGACGCTACTTCTTTTCACATATTATTACCCCCTTCTATAAATGAGCCTAAAAAAATACATAGTCTTTGTGAAAATGGGGCTGATACCTTAATCTATAATTACAGGACTGATAAAGATCATGTAAGATAGATAGGCCTATGTATATCATTAACACACACACACATAATATGTGGCAATACATTATGTTTTAATGTAAATATTTTGCCTTTCTTGGGGGAGCGTAATTTAGGAATCGCGTGAAGTACAAGGGTCAAACTCATTATTGGTATACAAATAGTAGACACATCGATAATTACACCTATGTACATTAAGCGATAATTAATTATATCGAGAATCTTAAAAAAATGTATTTCCTGACATCTAATCATTTTTAACATACAAATTTAATCCATAACTGATATGACATCACATGATACATTTGTAAATTATTAGCTTTCAACTATATATAAACTTTGTATCGTTACAAACCGCTTCGAACTGCTCCTTGCCTATGGTTCGATTGGTAGAACCAACTTTTATTATTTTATGGACTTTAAATGGCAGTCCAGTGTACACACCTGACTTGTGTGCACTTTAAAGAACCCATTGCATCTTTAGAAAGAGATAGAGGTTACCCTGTTGCTATGGTTCATTTTATCGCCTGTCGTAGAATTATATGAACATTACATCACGGACTAAGATCATACGCAATTCAGCACAATGACGCTGCGAGTTATGAGTTATTCTTCTACCTTTACCTTTTTATGCATTAACAATACTGAATTAATCTATAGTAAACATCCCCCAGTACACTATCTAGGTTTTGGTTGGTCCCGATTTAATTGATTAATATTAAAGTGAACTATTGTACAATTTATTACTTTTTGACGAATCCATATTACTGTACCATCTTGGAGGCCAGATTTCGGGCTCGGAATATTGAATTATAATGTATTATTTTACAGATGCAGATACGTAGTATAATAATATATAGGCCTACTGTTTTCATCGAACTTTTACTAAATTACAGTATTCTAAAAAAAAACCCCAACATTTCAAAGAGAGCGTTAGGAGACATCATGCCGGACCTTTGTAGAACAGCAATTAGCTGTTCAAAATATATTTTTGTAGGAAGGAAATTTACATATTGGTTCCCACCACCCCGATCTTAGTATATCACTCCTGACCCAAACCTCTGGCATATGATGTTTCCTTAAGGTCAATATATGAATTTGTAGGCGCTCTTTAGTAGCGCGCTGGCATAAACTGATAAAACCGCTCTAAAAAACACCTTAAAGCACCCTTTTTTAACGCCTTTTCTACCATAACTTTGGAACTGCTCATCAGATCAATTTCCTCATGTTTTTAAATAGAAGATCTATCATCTTTCTAATGAGATGAAATGAAACAAGATAGATTTATATTTTATCCTGTCACTTTTCGATTAAAAGTAGGCAACTACATTGGATTTCCAGCGTCGAAAGCAGATTTTTTACCTTTCGCGGCTCATGTTACCAAATTCTAATCAGAATAACTTGCAAAGTATTTGACCAATCAGTTTCTTTCTCTCTGTAAGTTGATCTTTATTCTTTCTGCCATACTTGTTGTAAAAATGCTTGTGATTAGTCAATATTTAGCCCTGTTACTTTTGGAAACCAATAGAACCAAGCCTTCCAAACACCATTGACTGTATTGTATACATACGCTTGTTTACAGCGTAATCACTTTTCTCCGGCGACTGATGCGAAGACTGGAGTGTGCCTGGTGTTTTTTTGATAAGTTCGACCCTTTCTATTACTCTTTTTACTTGACATGAAATATATGAATGGAAAGCTTATGATTAGTAGATTCTCATCATGTAAATATAATTAGGTTTGCAGTTATAATTTTGCTTCCCTCAAAATTCACATGTTACAGTGAAATGAATGAATGCAAGCGTTCGCCAGTTCACTACGTAGCCTACATCACGTGCTGAACTCGCACAGGAAATATTGAAAGACTGGAGTGTGCCTGGTGTTTGTTTGATAAGTTAGACCCTTTCTATTGCTCTTTTTACTTCATGAAATATATGAATGGAAAGCTTATGATTAGTAGATTCTCATCATGTAAATATAATTAGGTTTGCAGTTATAATTTTGCTTCCCTCAAAATTCACATGTTACGTGAAATGAATGCAAGTGTTCGCCGGTTCACTACGTAGCCTACATCACGCACTGAACTCGCACAAGAAACATTGAATGATACGCGGTGGAAAGCAAGAATTAATCTGTTCTGTTAGGTGCTGTTTTTGGCTCTTACAAGGGGACATTTCTGCTAAGTTCCGCCCCTTGGATATTGTTGCTAACATCCGACAAGACAACAATGGCCGTATTCGACTGGTCGTTCTTCGTTAAACCACGCCCACCTGCGCAGCAGCGGTATAATCCTACTTAACGAAGACGAACAGTGGAATCGAAAACTGGTAAATACTCGACAAAACACAAATAATGGCTGCATACTGCAGTTATTGTGATACAAGCTGCATACTCAAGGGTGCCTCAGATTGTGGCAGTATGGGTTTTTCGTAAAAAAATGTTTTCATCCAGTTTTTGAATTCTGTTAGCCTACAATTATTTTTTTTTTACTTCATTGTTGCTAAACTGAGCAATCGGCCATTTTTTGGTCACGTGCATATAAATGCATTCTGATTACGTTAATTTTCGTTGTCAACGAAGTCTATTTTACGAACCAATTGAATGAAAATACTGCTCAACGAAAATTTGTACTCAACGAAATGAACCAGTCGAATAACCCAAGTTTTAAATACCTCCATGGTTAAAAAAATACACAAACACATGCGTTTGTGGGACAACACGTGTGTTTGTAAGACGCGTGCGTATTCCTAGTGCTATTCTGGTAGTCAGAGATTGATTGACACACTGGAAAGGGCTATTGTAATTTAACGGTAGCTGATTTTTATGAAATAAAAAAACCTTTTTTTTTCTCTGTCCGTTACCCTGCCTTTTCCCCTGCTTTTCAGTGTGACCATGCGACCAGGTGTTGTATTTTTGAATGTTTTATTCTTTTTAGTTCCTATGCATGTAATGCAATTGGAACTATTGTATTATCACTCTTCACTGTTTTTCCTTTGTTTTTTATTGTGTGTAGTATGTGTGTGCGCGTGTGTGTAGACATTTATGCAAATGCGCATGCGTCAAAGAAAAGTTTTCCGACATTTTGTTTTACCTCGCGATGCAAAGTTCGATGTGAAGTTTCTGCAGAGTCCAGTCAGGGCTCACGCTAACCGATCGGTAAGTCGGCATGGATGAAACTATTTTGGTTTTACGGCAAAAAAAATCAACTGCTGTGTGGCATAGGTATTTTGAAGAAGGCCTAAAATAAAACAAAAAGGTTTTAATACTTGCTGAAATACATCGTTTTTTCATTTAGATCTCCATTTTTCACTAACTCCATGCAACGTTTTTTTCTGTTGTATGAGTAGTCATATTTTTCCACATTTCAATAATTAACATGAAATGCACAACATAACATGAAATGCACAAATATTAATATGTCGTCTTTGTTGCCGTTGTTAAATTGGGTAAGTTAATTCACTAGCAGTAGCAGATAAATAATAAAATTTAGAACTGCTTAAAGATCATTATTATTTGTACTGTAAATAGGAACTGTGATTTATCACTTGTAAGTCATTGCTTTCCATCAGGGAATTGTTAAGTTGTTCATATCATCTTCAAAACATGTGGTGTGTGAAATAATGTAGTCATGGAATTTTTAATATTCAACTTAGGTATCATAAAACATAATTTTACTATTGACTTGTGGTGTATATTAGGTTCTTAAAATATGCAAATATTTATGAATGATATTAACAATACATTTGAGGTACTATAGTGTGTTTATAATTTAAGAACTCAAAACTATAGATTTGTAGTGGAAGGGAATTTTTATGAATTATTTTTTTAATTTTTATTTATTCAGGTATATGGAAAAAAGTACAAAAAGCAGAACAAAAAAATTTAAGCAAACCAAATACATACATCAAATCCATTCAAACAAGCAAAAAAATTACAGACAACATCAAAATTAATAAACATCAAAAATTGGCTACAAATAAAACTTTAAAATACAAATTAATTAAACATTTAAAAAATATATTCTTACAGTATCAAAATATATATTTATAATTACATCATTTTAAAAATATAAACGTCTTTTTCATTAATAATAATAATAATAATACTTATTCGGCATAAAAGAACAATTTAGCCAGGATGCGAGAATAGGTGAAAGCCCAAACAATCGATGTACTCGCTCCATAGAACACAAAATAAAAATAACAAATTTAAACTTAGATACTAAAAATTTTAATTGAAATTAGTTAATTAATACATTGAAAGAAGATGTTTTGTAAGAGCAGACTTAAATAATGAAATTGATTGATAATTTTGAATTTCTATTGGTACTTGTTCCCATAGTCGTGGGAATACAACATAAACAGAATTCCAATGCATAAGTCTACCTTATACAATTGTACTAAAATGATCCTATTCATTGTAAACATTGACACACAACAATATTATGTCAATACATGTTCTATCGATCTGCTTAGGGTGCTAAACATAGACCAAATCGATTCTACAGAACATATTAAATTTTCCTACCAGCTACATTTATTCAAAAGGAAATGAATATCAATAAATTGCCTTGCCCAAGGACACAGTGAAATTAATAGCATACATTGTAAATGGGAAAAAAATAAAATGTTTCCTTTGAGAACTGGAACCAATTTTCTTATTGATTCCATCATAACTAGTTCCATCATCAAATGTACTAGTCCTATAATGACAGCCACTAAACCCATCATCAAATCCACTAATCGCATCATCAAATACACTAGTCCTATCATGATAGCCACTAGTCCCATCATCAAACACACTAGTCCTATCATGATATCCACTAGTCCATTCATCAAATGTACTAGTCCTATTATGATAGCCACTAGTCCCATCATCAAATGCACTACTGTAGTCCTATCATGATATCCACTAGTCTTATCATTAAATGCACTAGTCCTATCACGATATCTACTAATCCTATCATCAAATGCACTAGTCCCATTATGATATCTACTATAGTCCCATTATCAAATGATATTCACTAGGCCCCTACTGTAGTTCCATCATCAAATTCCTTAGTCCCATTATAACTAGTCCTAACATGGCATCCACTAGTCCCATCTTCAAATCCACTTGTGCCATCTTTAAATCCTGTAGTCCAATCATTAAATCAGCTAGTCTCATCAAATCCTCTAGCCCCATCTTTAAATCTACTAGTCCCATCTTCAAATCCAGTAGTTCTATCTTCAAATTTACTAGTCCCATCTTCATATCTCTTTAGTAGTATCATCATCCAATCTGCTTGTCACACCATCAAATCTCCTCGTCTCATCAAATCCACTAGTCGCATTATCAAAATCATTCAATTCATCATCGGCCGCTTGTCCCATTATCATTTTATTTGTAAAGTATGTACTGTACTAGTAATTGTCAGCCTGATAGTATGGGACATAGAATTTCTATTGTTTATATTTATTTCAGTATGACTATGAAACCATTAATCAACAAAATCACTGACAATTACAAAATACAGTATGCTCCATCATGAAGAACTAAAGCAAAATAATTTTTTTTATAAAATTATTCAAAAGAATCAGGTAGCCATGATTTATAACAAGCCTGTCCCTCAAGGCTGATGTAGTACATGATTTGAATTTTAGATTGGTTATGATGTATCAAGTTAAATATTCTCATTCTCAGTTCTTGCTTGAGTAATGTTTGAATAATTGTAGAATTCTATCATTAAAAATCTGAGTTTTGTTAGATTAAAGGCAAGACTTTTTTTATACTTTGTTTAGCAAACCTCCAACTGCCAAAAATTTTACTTTTGGTCAGTTAGCGCATCCTCCACCATGAAAAAGGGAATTTAATTTTAAAAAATAAAATTTTATATTTATTTTTATTATGCCCTCCACTCCCCTGAAATATCCGAAAATAAGATTTCTTCCTTTTATATGAATTTATAGCATTTATCAATCTAATTACTACACTGTTTAATTCATTATTAAAATGTTCTTTTTATTTTCATCTCAGCCTAGATGGTTTTGGCAAAATCATTTTGCTAAATGAGAAAAAATGTTATTCTAATTTTTTTCTGCCCTCCTCTGACGACCTTAAAAAATCATCCTCATCTAACTCTGCATGAAAGCAATCATCATGTTAATATTTTAGCTACCTGTAATATATTGGAAACAAATGTTTACTATGTTGTACAACTGATTTGAAGACACAAGGCATATTTAATGAAAACTTTAGTATTTGAGTATTTAAAAAACCTTTTTCTTTGTTCTTAAATATTGAAAATTCTGTATCTTACAATTCATTCCCGAGTTTTTGTCAAATATGTTTTTTGTGTCTTGGAAAGATCAGTTGTTATAAAACATATCAAACAATGTAATTGATAAAATGTTGAACAATGTTTTAAAATGTTATGATGATGAATAAAAATTAAATGAAACTAACTACAAAAATAAAATACTCTACCTGTTTTTACATTTATTATATTCCCGACTTGACTACCTGTCTCTTATACACATCTAGATGTGTATAAGAGAGAAGTGTTCTAATATAGACAATGGGTCGTGTCTCATATTATTTGTTATGTTTTTATTATTCATTATTTTCACTTGACTCGCATAAATAATTTTGTTCGAGGAACATTTATATGCAGTTGTACTTCGCAGCACTTCACTTGCAATTTGCAATTTCTAGTATATTTTTTTATTTTATTGTTTGCAGGGTTATTAGAATCGGCATATTTGTGGATGACAGTTTTTTTGTTTAAACGAACGTTAAAACGTTTGCCTATAGGCCTACTTGGCAGCCTCTACCAACTTCATTTTATTGTATTTTTGTTAAGTAGTAGTAGTAGTAAAACTTTATTTTACGAAGCACAAATCAACAAATACATGCCTTTTTTCATCATGGCCATGAGAAACCTTACAATTAAATAAATTACACATTACGGTACATATCATCACAAAAAGCAAAAGTTACACGCAGAAAAAAATGATAAAGATACATAACATCATTAAAATACTTACAAAGATAGCAAAATGTATAAGGCCTATATGAATGCAAAAAGTCTAGAAATAAGATAAGAAACAAAATAATCTGTACCTAACAATGGCAAAAATAAATTATGGGAATGGAGAAATACTGAAGCTACAAAAAAGAAAGGGAAAATATAAAAAAAAAAAAGAAAACAAAGCAAGAAAACCAATAAATAGTGATTTAAACAGTGTTCATAATAATATACTTTAGTTTCATTCATCACTCTTAAGATCTTTAAAGATTTAAAAATAAAATAAAAACGTGCAATATAATAGTGATATGTTTAGACAGGTGTAGATCTGAACTCATCTCCTTGGCAGCCTGAGTGAACCCTGTCCGATGTGAACTCGCGTCCCTGACAACAAAGGTGTTAAACAACAGACACTTAAAGTGTCAGTTTGTTTTTTAATTGAAGCTTTAAAAATATATTTTTGCCTCAAAAAATGCCTACAAAAATACTATTCAAATAGTTACATCTCGGTCGTTCCGTGGCAAAACAACATAAGTTGAAATTTTTACTTTTGAAGAAAAATAGAGTTAAAGTTTGCATGAGGTTGTTTTGCCTCGGAAACATGTCAGACTCAGTATTGATGCAAGTAAGACATATTTTTGGAATTTATCACGTTTGGGGCAATCATTTGCATTAGCTAGCTTTTTTGATATGTCGCTGTTAAGATTATTGATATAAAAACACAAATAAAAACACCAATAACCATTTGATTTTGCCTTGCCAAACTCCATTAGCTCAAGAAAAATTTTTGAATACCATTCCGAGGCAAAACAATGTATCTTCATGGTAGATAGGTTGTTTTGCCCCGTAATCTTGTAGTTGCGTTGTTTTGCCACGGAAAACCACTAGATTTTAAGTTTTTTGCTTAAAGATAGGTGGTGTTATATCTGAAACAACACATTATTGAGACCTGAAATTTTCACAGGTAATTCAGACATGTTTAATATACTCCCAGATGATATTATCTGAAAATCGACAAAAACGTCAGTTACGTTGTTTTGCCTCGGGACGGCTGATCTGGTTTGCTTATTATTAACATTCATTGTGTTTTGTTTATTTAACTATTAAAACAGTTCTACTTCAAAAATATTTTTGAATTGTATCTAACTTATTTTTCACAAATAAACTTCAGTTTTAATAAAAATACATAATTACAAATTCAGACATTCTAAGAGTATTAAAAAAAAGTATATTTTAAATATATTTTTTAATATGAGTATATTTTCTGAGTTGTTACTGTTCAGCCCAACTGAGTTTTCTTGCATTTGTAGAAAAATTAATTTGTATGTATGATTTCTGAAGTTGTTTGTAATTTTAGGCTACCTTGCGATCGCAGAAATCGCTACTCAATACCGACCACGTGCTCTGCCGTTGGGCTCCACTTAAGAAAATGAGTTCTACATAACAGAACAAGTAACAGGATCTTGTATTAACGGATTTCAGTTATTTCATTTTAGTATCACACAAATATATGCTTAAAGTAGATTCTTAACATTGATCAAATCCCCGGGTTTAACAAGGGAAACTAGACAAACATACAACCCTAAAGAAATCATCATTGTGATATAGAGGTTGTGAATAATATTAATTACTTAATTCAAGAGCTATTTAATACATTAATTTTTTTTCTTTGATATAAACACTGAATACAAATTGGATTGTTAAATTTAGATAGATTGTCAGGCTTAAAGATTCTATTGATTGATTGCCTGACTCCATTTATGAACTATATGAAAGTATTGTCTGGCTTTTTAAATAGATTATTGTGGTGAATGTGGGTAGATTGTACAAAACATGGATTAGTATGTTAATTATGCTCTTTTAAAGGATTTGATTGTATACAGTACCACCATGAGATAGATTGTAGTAAATGTGAATGGATGATGATACATTGTAAAAAAAAAAAATAAAATAAGAAAAGTAGACAAAACAAATTAATGTTAGGGTAAAGTAAAGTACAAACCAAGCCTTGTAAAAGCCAAACAATCACTTTCAGCTTTCCTGTCTACTGGCGTAAGTTTTGGTGTATATTACTATATTATTATTATTATTATTACAAATCTTCCATAGTGGCATACAATCTCTCCATGGCAGGGGTGTAGCTGCAGAAAAAACTAAGGGTGGGTGGGTAATAACATTGGTAAACTTTAAATATTAAAAAAAAGACTAAATTTTGATTTTCGGTTCTAACAAAATTTTACCAAAATTCTCAAATATTGCATTATCCTATAATGGAAAATCTATTGACAGAGTTGATTCATTCAAATATCTTGGAGTTGTATTCGATCATAAATTAACATGGTCTGAACAATTTGAAAAATTAACAAGCAATATTTCTAAACGAATTGGGGTTATCCGACGTGTTTGCCCCATGCTGGTTAATGCTCTGGTAATGCCCCTTTTAGATTATTGCAGTTGTGTGTGGTCCAACTGTAATATTTATCTCTCCAATTCCCTTTAAGTTCTTGTAAATAGATTGGGAAGAATTTTACTGTCTGCTGACATAAAAACTCCAATTGTTGATATATTAAATGCATTAGAATCAAGTAAACTTAGTGAAAAATGGGAACAACGATTACTTATAATGATTTTTAAGAGTTTAAATGACTGATGCTCCATGTTACCTATCACATAATTTCATGTTTAATGACTGCACCTACATTGTACTAGAAGTTGAAGTAAAAATACTCTATAGAACAGTCGTGACAAATGCGAAAAGAAACTTTTCTAAACTGGTACGTCACTTAGGCCCTCCAACATGGCATCAGAGGCCTCACTTTTTTCTGTACCAGGATTGGCCGATGAGCAATCCAGCTATTATAGTAGAGATCAGTGGTGTGAACAGTTATCTGAATGTAGGAGGGAATGAACAACAGATTAATTCTATGAGTCAAGTTTGATTGATATGCAAATTAAAAGGGGAAAATAAACTACATGATTTACATTACAATCCTTGATGAAATTTGCTTTATTTGGCTCAGAAAATATTAAATACCTCCATGTTACTTTTGACTCCATTACATCATAATAAAATCTAGAATTATGATTTTGTATTCCAAATTGTTACTGAAGATACAAACAACAGTGTAAGCATGTGTTAGATTCGATTGACACTCCAGAAATCGATAGAAATAATTGCAATAGGTAGAAATAATTTCCAATTTTATGAACCATTTTAAAAATATACGGTACTGCATGGTGCAAGTTATTATATTGGGTTTTTTGGAAGAGCTAATACCACGCTTAAATACGGTACAGGCAATGCCTTAGCCAGCTATTGGAACAGTTGGGATAGTCCCACACAATTTTCCTAATGGGTCCACAAAGAATGGGTCCACATTTTTAAAAATGGGTCCAAATTATGTAATTTTATGCATAAAATGGGTCCACTGTTTGAAAAATGGGTCCAGATTGCTCATATTTAGCTTAAAATGAGTAAAATATAAGGAAATGGGTCCAAATTTTTCATATATTTGCGTAAAATGTTGTTTTTAATCAATTTATAAATTCAAATATTGTTTGAATTTATGCGTAAACTGGGTCCACCTTGATAGTGTCTCGCACTGTTTGAAAATCCTGGCTACGGCATTGGGTACAGGCGCAAGTTATTATATTGGGTTTTTTGGAAGAGCTAATAAGATAGACATTTTTTAATAATTAGAATGTTTATTTGTACAAAAAATAAATATTATGTTCATTTGTACAAAATTAAAATATCTTAAAATTCAAAAATATAAAACTTCTTAAAATTGGAAAAAATACCAAGACGCGCTTCGAACTCACAACCTTAACATCCTTAACTGACCGTGCCATCCATGCGACGTGCACTATAGTGGAAATGGTAGTGATGTACAGTCCTTGCTGAAACCCCTGTTTAGTTTTGTAGGTCTAGGGGAACCCTGGGGTCCAACTTCAAAAAAGGGGCGATGAACGTTGGTTGGAAATCACCTCTAGTTTATGTGTACAAAATTTCCTGCACGTCCGTTCAAACCTGGCGACGCTGGTAACAAGAACAGCAGTGAGGCTCTGGGGTCCGCACCTTGCGCGGACCCAAAAAAGAGGTCCGCTTGACAATGAGATGCTTGCTCTGTAGCATTATGTGAGCTGTTAGCACCTGTACTAAAAACTGAAAAATGCCCAATTAACAACCAGATTTTTGAAAAATAACATAGGCATATTTGTTGGTTGTTAAATAATAAATGTTATAAATATTTTCAATGAAATTAAAGCTAAATATTATTGAATGAATATATTTTTAATGTAGTCTTAGTGTCATAGTATATGGAAAACACTCAAAGATTTAATAAATAATTCAACAAGATCTAATGAGTAATTAGTTTCCAATTACCATATACAAAACTTTATATATCAGTTTTCATTAATTTATTTAAAAAGATTCTGAAATGTTTCTTAAGTATCTAATTTAAAGGAGTAGTTTACTAATTTAATGTAATTTGAGAACTGATTTGACATTCTCAGTTTCACAAAATATCCCATTTTTTGAAATTACAAATCCAGGATGGAGCGATGCCCCTGCAATGTTATCACAAATCTAGTTTAGAGCATCTACGCAATGAAGGCACAAAAGATTTGTAATTTTTAAATGGGATAGTATGTGACTGAGTATGCTACATCAGTTCTCAAATTATATAAAATTGGAAAACTTCTCCTTGCAAAAAATATAGGAATATTTAAACATTTTTAAATGGCAAGGAAATGTTCTCTTATTTGAATTTTTAATGGAAAACTAATATTTTATTTTAATATGTGTTTGTATAGTATTTTGTTATATCAATCATCATATCAAAACATTTACACAAAGGATGGGAAGAAGTGCAGCTGACAGTCAGAAGCATTTTTTAGAAATTTGTTTTTGACTCCATTATTATAGTTCAACCACTATTGGAATATTTGTACAGATTAAATTTTGTGCTAGAGGTATTTAGATAAATTTAAAAGATAAGATAAATAATTATTCTCTATTTCAGCAAAGGCCATGTAACCAGTCTTACATCATTTGAATTCATTCAATATTTTATTTATGTGCCAACTGTAATACTAATACTCTAATATAAAAATGCTTTTGAAACGTTTAATATAAAAGGTAAATATTTGGCATAGTTGGTGAATAGATATCAGATATTTCAGTTCAGGTAGGATTTAATGTTCAATAATTTAACGTATAATTGCAGTGAAAGATTCTGAGAGTGGCAAAAGTGAGTGAAAACCCTTCTATAAAAACATGTGCCACCGTCTCTGAGAAAAAAAAATTGTACTGAAGTATCGCCTCATATCACCTTTTTTTGTGCCAGCTAGCTCTCCTTCACTAAATCCTCAAGCCCCACCCCACTTATCCCCAACCCTTTCCCATCAGTTCCCCATGTCAATATGCCTTAATATGATACTACCTTTGTAAAGGATTTTCTTTTCAGAAAAAAATAATTCACCACCACATGGTAACACATACACTCTTGATTAAGCGCTGCTGCGCTTATTCGAGAGCAGCGCTTAGCTATAAAAATCGGGTTTGGTGTGGCGCTTATTTTCAAAAATTTTCAGGCATCTTCTTGACTTATGAAATTGCATTGCGTTCGAAAAATGAGGGGACCAACACTCCCCATTAAAATACACGTTTCTAAATTCATGATCTGAGCCCATGAGCACACGGGTCCTAAAATGGTAGGTCTATAATTTTTTTTGCTTGGCAGTCCAAAGGGAGGGGGGGGGTGGGGAGAGGGAGGTTTAGGACCCCAACCCCGACCCAGCCTCGATCTCGCTATACAACTTTTTACACAAATCTATCGCTTGCCATCCCAAAACCAGTATCAGTAACCAAAAAATTAAAATTGACTTTAATATATTCTTATTTATTTATAAGAATATTTACACATATTTTCATCCAAAACGGAACCATCAAACAATGGAGTGACGGTGGGCCACTCTTAAATCGCTTTGGGAAAACAGCTCTCTCTTTGAAAAGCGATCGTCTCAGACTGATCAGTTGCTTTTCAAAGAGACCTCTACAAGCTTAGTAAGCTTGTATTCAGACCCTTTTGTTCAATGCCCATGAATCACACTGTAGTGGTCCATTCATCTCAAATTGTTTACAACCTGTTTTACATGTATTTGCACTGTGAGTATATTCAAGATTTTTCTAAAAAAAAAGTTTTTGTTGGATTAAAACAGCTTCACGTTTAAAAAACAAAAGTGGTGTAAGGCCTCTCTATATTTGCAAAATAAATATAAAAAATAGATTCCCCTTTTAAATTGTTTTCATCCTTAAAGTTGAATACAAAGTAATTGTTGGCTGCTTGTTTTTGGTACCTCTTTATTACTATACCTGGTGTCGAATTCCATTATTACCATTGACAAACTTTTATATCAGTTATCTCTGGGTATATATACTTGCCAGTAGTAAATTTCAACGAATGTATCATATAGCTAATTATAAGTGAAGTTTAGTTTTTATCATCTGAAACAAAATACAAAGAATAGAGTGAAGTGTAGCGCTTGAAAACTCCATTCAAGACATATGGTTTTATTCTATAACAGTATTCGTAAACATATATATACAAAGTATTTGGCATATCCTAAGGTTGGTTATTGATTTATGCATTTTTTAGACATTTAAATGGCTTTTACATGGATGGAAATTGTTTGTGGTGAGTATTGGTAGAAATTTCTTAGGCAATATCCATAAAACAAATTAATACATTTTGTTATGCGTGTGAATCTTGTATTAGGCAATAATGATTTACAAATAGGAATTAACAGTAATAAAATGAACACCCCGGGCTGCAATGAAACATGTGCTAGATTATCGCCTTTAAAAATTATGTCTGAACACAGCTCTAGGGTTTGAATGATTTATGACTGAAAAAAAAAAATGTTTTCATCTTAGATTGTTTTGATATTAGAGGTCAGTGATAGTGGTTTATTTTATGGTGGAAGGAATTAAAGGGCCAGTTTCAAAGAGTGGGTCACTACATCTGTCAAAGCATATTCAAGTCAATCATGGTCTTAATGAAGGAGTTTTAAAAATTTCTTAAATTTTATGGCATTTGAAAGTGTGATCACTAAAACTGGGTGAATCAGGAAGTTGTTATAGTTAAATAACAATTCCCTGCTTGAATGTTGTCAGTTGTATGGTAGGTTACAATGGTCATTTTTTTTACATACAGGTCAGTTTATTGGTTAAGCAAATTTCCTTTGGGGTTGGAGGTCATTATGGATGTGGTGCAAGTGCATTTGTATGGTGAATGTAGCTGCTAATTTTGTTTAATCTTTAAATTATATATAAGATTATAATAATAAATGTTAATATTTAGTGCACATTGCACTAAAGAGATGCTATCTGTTGTGTATTCAGAAACATTGCCAGAATACCACAGTTTAGATTAAGTTAAATAAATAGCTGAGCCATTATTTTCTAAAATGCATTTCTTTTATGTACTGCCAACCAAATGAAGATTATTATTTTTCGAAAAGAATGTTCAGGTAATCAGATAATCCAAATAAAACATAACCTGACTATTTGGCATAAGGGACACTTTAAGAATTCAGAGTCAACATGCTAATGTTGATCACTATAATGAAAAACATTTTCAGTCAAAGTTAGTGTAAAAAAAGAAATTTGTTGATTAGCATTACAGGAAAGTACAAAATTCGATGAGAATATGGCATGAAAGGATAATATGTTTTGAGAGATTGTAATTATAAAACTTGGCTTTCTTTGAATTGAGCATGGCATAGATGAAAAAACAAGCGGGGTGGAAAATTTGTTCCATGGTGCAAAATATATGCTTTTTCAGAGCTCTCAATGAAGCATCTGTGTTAACAGATAATGTTACATATTTTTTACAATTGTTGGCGTCAGGTACGCTGATTTTGGACTAAATCTATGGGAATGTTCTCAAGCTTTTCTGTTGAGTGATTATAGTTGATAATGACCCAATAAAAAGTTAAAATATTGAATCCCAGCATGCTGGCGTATTATTCTGTCGTATAGGTAAGTGATTTCAAAACAGCGGAAATACAGTTCAGTTTTTGTGTGTGTTCTATAAATATTGAAATAACTTTAAAATCCTATCGTATTATTTATCATTTGTAATATTTAAATTTCAACTATAAATTTATTACTATTATCCATACAATTGACTTTCATTTTATTAAATGTGCCATTAAATTGTATTGTTGATTTAAGTGATTTAAAAAAAGCGGAAAAACAATTCCAATAATTTGTGTGATTATTTCAATTATTTGCTAAGTACTATAAAATTGACCTGGATAAAACTATCTCTCTACATCCCAAAGCTTTTAGAATTGATCAATAAGAATTGAAATCAATCTTTTTTTTTTATGTTTGGGTATTTTTGTAGTTTTATTATAATTTTGACAGTATAAATTGTGGGGTTCGAAAATCTGCTTCCCGATTGTATGAATTGCAATTGATTACTATTCTGGATAACCAATGAAAAATAGAGATACAACCAAATTACTTTTATTGAAGGCTAACTGTATTTTACATGCATTTACTTATGGGTATTCTCATGCCTTTGCTGTGTCCACTTCTTCCCCAAGCTACACTGAGGCAAATATATTGGCTTCCTAGAGATATTGTACTCAGTCTTGTTAGCATAGACACCAACAGTGATATCCCAGACATGACAGTTTGTTTAATTAGCAAACAAGAAGTCTTGTGCAATTATTGTTAAATTAAATTTGTAGTATGAAACTGTCAGTACATTTGTTGCACCATTTTTTCAAAGATCATCTTTGTTTCTTTTTCATGAATATTGTTCTTTACGTCTCATTATTGTATTGTAAGTATGAAAGTTGATTCACAAATGAGATATAAAAATAAGCACAATTCATAAAATGTACTTCTGGTGGCGGAAGCAGTGGGGGTGGGGTGCTAGTGGAAATGGCTTAAGCCTCCGTTGGACAGGCCAAGCACTCATCGGCCACAACTTGTATGACCATTAAACAAAGAAAACATTTTGGCATTATAAAATTTCTCAAGACATCTAACATTGCCATTTTCTCTAGGCCCAGACACCTATGCACTCCTTACTATGGGAGTTGTTTATGGAACTGCTGAAATGTTTTACAGCAGCTTCGTGCCCCTTGAAGGTACTGCATGGTTTCAATTTAGTAACATTTAATCAGCACAGATAGTCTGAAATTAATTTATCCTTCAGAAAAAAAAATGCAAATTTGTAACACATTTTTGTTGGTACAGTCATTCCAGAATGATATGTTGCAAATCAGCTGCATCATACCTTCAGTGCAGGGAAGGTTTTGTACTTAGCAATGGAGATTGATGTTTATGACTCAAAAACTGTGTTTGCCTTATAAACATTTCATTGGCCCCAAAAGAGTATGTTTTTATAGCTATCCAATAATAAGCTTTGACATAACACAGCCTTCAAAACTCCCAATATTAATCTAACTTTTTTGTAACATTCAGTTCATGCCAGTCATTTATAAACTTAAATAACGTCTTGTTTTATCAAGATTTGTTATAGTAAGTGAAGTACCAAGAATTTCAGGGTAAAGTTAAATTGTAATCTTGCTTAATTACCCCTCCTGGGAACACTGCATCAGCAAATTATTACGTGTCAAGTTTCATATGATTCATCAATTTGCTTTTCACATAACTGTATTTACCCTTGCTGTTCCAGTGTGTGCCTACACCCATGTTTACCTGGCATACAGTATGCATATTAGAAGAATAAATAATGTATATGTCAATTTCCATAACATGCCTTATGTATGGACAATAAAATATATCAAGTTTTGAAAATATATGTTGAACAATGAGTCATATATACTGGTATTATTGATTATAGTGGTTTTTGTATAAATATTTTACAATTTTATATATAAAATGATTTTTCATAATTTATAAATTCATGAATAATGATTATTTATAATTGATGAAAAAATTTAAAACCATATATATATATATAAATTATAACTTTATTGTATATTAAATAATGAATAATAAATAATTTAAACTAATATAATAAATTTTAAATTGGCATCTCATATCTTTACAACAAAATTCAGCCATACTGATAAAACATAGTATGCGTGGTATAACTACTATCATCTATTGTAAACAAATGTTATGTTACTGTATTCATGAGAGGCATATTTCTATATGAATCTTCTGTGCTTCTAACACATCAAGTGTGATTTTAAAAAGGTTTTACTTCTGAATCGATCATTTTCCATAAACTCCATGAGGAAAGTGTTGTTTATTTGAGGGACAAATTATGAAAAATTACATTTTGGCGTGTGCTATGTGTTTGCATTGTGTTAATTAGACCAAGATGAAGGTTAATTTTACCTTCAATATATCATACCACTTTTCGTACTTATATTGAAATGTGTAGTGAGATGTGCATCATTGCGCGTGACCGACTATTCAAATGCGCAACCAGTTAACACACAATTGAATGTTGACAGTGTAGGAGAAACAAAGCTCCATAAATGCGAATAATGACATCAGTAACATATTCAACAAAAAACTGTTGTAATGTGGCAGAAATAGCAAGGTGGTTTTTTGTAGCATGTTGCAACAAAAATGAAATTCAAAAGTCACATTTTAGGAAAGCTGTTGCAGAGTGAACCATATTTACAAAATATGTGTTATAGAATTAGAGCTACAGTATTTGTTGTAAGACAGTTTCAGTCCTGGAATTTAATAGACATACGATAGCTTAGAAGATACAATCCATATTATGATATGTATTGATACCATCTTAATAGATATAGTTTCATTAAGTGCTTTTTATGAGATGTTATCAACTTGCTATTATAGGATCCAATTTTGTTGGAGTATGTATTACTTGACGGCATTAGATCTTGAAGTGCTTTTTACTCTCAAAATCCCGCTGATTAAAGCCTGAGCTGTTGCTAAGACAACAGCACTAATATGATATGGTTCTCATCTTGGGTTGATGGAGAAATTAACCTAAAGTTAACAGTCAATGAGGTTAGAATGTGTTAGCTGTGTTACTGATGAAGTTGAAATGTTGTTAATTGGGGAACAGCAAGAGGGCCTTTTTGATTGGTTGAATCTTTAAACTGCCCTTGTTGTAATCAAGAATTGGAACATCTTGGTATGAAAACAATGTTAGTTGCGTTTCATTTGTGTTTTGGTTGCAGATTGAATTTGTATTATGTGTTCAACCAATTTTCCATTTTTAGTGTATATAAAACTTAACTAAAAGTATAATATCAGAGTGCTTCTAATGCCATTTTAGCCATCAATTTTACCAGTAAAAATTGTGTATTGGTAAAGAAATAAAACACCACAGAGAATTAGGTCTAGGTAGCCTAGATTGGCCTTCTTGCAATATAAAATAAACATCAACCCGTCTAGGCCTAGACAATGACTATGTTTTGTTGTGTTTTTTCAAGTCACGGAACCCCAAAACAGCTTAATTCCTCGTGCTGTCCACTCAGCTCGCTTAAAATTGGAAAAAAGTTTTTCAATTTTGAGAATATTCCGTATGTATATATTGTAGTTTTCATACCTAAACAAGATATGGAAAATTGAAAAGAAAATCAAGACTGTATTTGCAAGAAAAACATTTAAATTCAGTCATATTTTGTCATATTCCAATGTTAAGTGTTGGTGTTTTTATTGATAATAAATAATAGATTTACCAACATTAAAATCTATTGTATTGTTCTCTTGATCCTATTATTGAGTCAAGTATTTGCTGACAAATCAAGCAGAATTTCTTTTTTAAGTCTCTAGCTTGATTCCTCTTTTGATGAATTAATAATAACACAAGTTAAGTGAATAATCCCTGAAGATGAATGTATGCCAAGTTTATTTAACATATCGGCTGCCAGTGATGTCAGAATGCTGGAGGCAACGCTTAATCACATCAAATGTACTTAACCAACAAAATGCCTTCACTATTGCTATGACATTGTAAATTTATCTACTGGTATGCAGATATACTCTGTCACATTTGTAAAACTAGGAATTTAAGTAGCACATGTCTTATACTTGCTCATTATAACATTACATTCAAAATGAAAAAGGTAATTAGATGTAAATAGGTGAGAATAATGATTATGTAAGAGCAATTTATAAAGATTTTATAGAAGTTCATAGTTATATAAAATGAGTATTTGTTTAAAACTTGATGTTTTATTAAAAAAGGTTTTTTTTTTTTGACATACAGTTCCATTTTAGAACCACTAAAAGATTGTCTGACTATTGAATACAGTATGAAGAAGCTATAAAAAGACTTTAAAGTATAATTTGAAGTTCATGTAAAAATCAGTGTATTTATGTAAGACAAACAAACCATAACTTAAATTTAAATCATCCAGCCAGCTTCAGTATGCTAAGTCTTAGTCAAAAGATGTATTAGTCACCCACGTTATATTGAGTAAATAGTAAAAATACACCATAATACACAAATTTTTAATTCATTTACTTTTAACCCAAAATTTAAATGCTTTTTTTGCTAAATTACAGGAATACAGTAGTTGCCCATGTTTATAAGCTTGTCATTTTCAAAGTTTTTAACTTGCGCCTCTTTCCGCTTGATCCCCCACATATGGTGCTTACTATACATACTTACAAAGCAATGAATGGCTCACGTTCATTAAAGTTTTTTTTCCATATTGACAGTTTCCGAATAATGTATTCATCTAATCCTGTATTCATTCATCTAAATGTATCGTGTATACATCTGGCTCGTGTGCACTTTCAAGAACCCATTATCACTACTTCGCCAAGTTTTGATTTTGGCTATTATTATCGTAATCACAGGCTGTACTGGAAAAGCCACAGTATGCATTGAAAAAACTTGTTAACCGGAATGTATTACAGGATTGTTTTTGATATTATTATCAGTGTTTTTGCCTTGCGTTTTGCACATGTACAGGGAGGACTTCCCTTTGTTGGCTATCATCTCATGGTAAATGAATTATGAATTATGTAGCCTCTACAATTGAAACATACTAATGTTGAGAATAGATATATCCAAGTTAGGGATATAAGTTGCTTTCTTCTGTGGTGTAGAATAATTTTGAAATATGATTCAGGAATTGGTTTCTTATATCTCAAGTTGTATAAGAGCCCAATCACACTTAATAGTTACGTCGAGGCAGCACCGCCTCAGTCCACTTTTTTTTTATTTGAACAATCAAAAAAATTTAAGCCTGCTTAAAGCCAACCTAAATTTAGTCCAACTTTAAAGTCGGCTCATTGCGGGACCTGGGCCGACTCATCTTGATATCTGAACATAAACCGAACTTGGGTCGCTAGGATAGCGGTCAATTTTGACATCTTATACCAAAATATTTCATACAAACATCAGACGCAAAGGAGAAAGTGTGAACGTTTGCAGTGCGACCCTCAGCTGACATAAAATAATAAACTGTGAAGGGAGCGGTCGTCATGAGTTGGCCATAGTTAAGGCAGCCCTGGGCCTATATAATAAGTATGATTGGGCTCTAACTATTTTCTTCTGAATTCTAATCCTAATAATTTCTATTTGCTAATTCACAGATTTCATCATAATTACATCGACGCATTATGGAGGACGAGGCACAAGCGCAAACCCCAATTGAAAACGTAAGGTGGCGTCGTGTGTTGGCGTGGTTTCGTGAAAACCTTCTTTTGGTGTTTACTATAGCAGGCGTAATACTTGGAGTCTTCTTTGGGTTAGTATTACGATTGGCCAATCCCAGTGAGGAGGCAGTCTTATTAATTGGTTTCCCTGGAGACGTGTTTCTCAGACTCCTGAAGATGTTGATTCTTCCACTGATTGTTTCAAGTCTGATCACAGGTAATTTATATTAAAAAGTTAATGTTATTAATAATGTATACACTTTTTCCCAACAAAATTCGCTAAAGGTTAAGGGGTGGCCAATACCAGAAAATACCTTAGCAAATAAATTTTAGATTAATACATTTAGATTAATACATGCAAAAATAAAATTGTTCGGGTGCTAAAATTTGAAAAGATGGACTATTACCTTTTCTTACACTGGTGGGCATACAGTCCTTTGATCTTTACTCTGGCATTGACATTGAATTAGTCGGTTTATCTGTCAATCAAATCTCGTCAAGATGTTAATTGAAATCAGTCAAGTGTGTAGGAGTACGCAACGCGTAGAGACGATGAGCTGCTTTTGTTGAATTGTCTTGCTCTTAGACATGGACGTTGTTAGTGTATATTGTAGCACTTTTGGAAATGCCATGAGTGTTAACAAGAGTCATTCGGTGAATATCTAGGCCTAGCTTGGCAAAGTACTGTCTATGTAAGTAATGTTTGTATAGTAAATGATGGACATTCTTCCATGAAAAGTAAATGAAATTGCAGTTTAAAAGTTTAGTAAAAGATAAACTGTTTTCTTAAAAATGTTAGTACTTCTCAACTCATATCCAGTGCAGACTTCCAGTCAGATTTTTAAAAGTAAAGAAATCTTATTTCTGGATTATTAACTTCAATAGACCAACTATCCAACTGGATGATAACTCCATGATAGAAAACGAGTTGGGCGAGTTGATTGGCCGAGCAGTTAAGTCAGGGGCGCCGTAACCTTCAGCTATAATATCAGCGCTGGTTCGATTGGCTCACTCGCCAATGGTTCCGGTGGTGGAACAAGTCTTCTCGGACAAGGACTTTAAACCGTAGTGCCCAGTGTACGCATATGTCCTGTGTGCACTTTAAAGAACCCAGTACATCCTTCGAGAAGAGTAGGGGGTTACCCCGGTGTCCTGGTCTAATCATTCCCCTGTTGTTTAATGGATATGCCACCTAGGATCTGAAAATTTGGAGTAGCTCGGCCTCCAATAGAGGGTTAGCTTAGTATTAATAGATTGAAGATTGTTACTTGGTCCTTTGAAAAAGTGGTCTCAAACTGAAGGGGTCTTGAATTGGATGGTGCACTGTACTTCCATGATATAATAAGATATGATAAATATGCTAAGGAACTGTAATTTTTCAGTAGAAAGGTCATTGAGCCTATACTCTACTATGCATGTATAGCTGTAAACAGGAACAGTAAACGGATGTTATAGTATAGGCCTTTTTGATGCATTCATTTGTAATTTTGTAATTTTTACCAACCATGTAATTTAGCAGGTTTGCTATGATACAGGTAATAGTGGTTTGATAAATCTCATATCACTTTGACTTAAGCACGACTGATCAGTTTCTTTAGGGTCTTTACTCACATTGATTAGATAAGAATAAGATGCCAAAGGGCTGTTGACTTAACATCTGTAGTAAACATGTGCAAATTCCTATTATCAATTGAATTTCAAGGAGGCTTAAAAAGCTATGGTCAATAACAGTGAAGAATAAAGATATAATCCATCAGAAATCCTGTTTATATAGGAAATGGCAGTAGTGACGAAAATGGATGCAGGGGGGCCAGTGGTGACCCCCATTGAAAATGTTCAACAACAAAAAAATAATGCTCAAGTTGTTAAAAATCATCTGATATCAGCTTATTTTTGAAGCTAGGACCCCTCGCTTAATCATCAAGTCCCTACTTCACCTCAACATTTTAAGACTCCTAGGTACTCCACTGTACTGTATGTGCAACAAGTTGAAATATTAATGAGTTATATTAACCAAGTAACTGAGACAATTTGGTGATTTCTTTCATTTTTCCCACTCTTTTTTTATATTTATGACAAAGTGTCTTCATATTGCAACTAGTACTATATACAACTTTGTATTCACATGAAATTTTATTTTTTATTTATTACATTTCCAATAGCATATAAAATGTGTGGCTATAATAATAATAGAGAAAATAAGAATTGTATAGTGCAATATCAATTCAAAAAAGTGCTAACACTAAAGTAAGGAACACCTAAAATCTTCAATATTATTGCAATCAAAGGTCTTATAATAACAAGATAGCGCTCTCCGTGATTTTACGCTAGCAAATAGAAGTGTTGATGTTCAGTAAAAAGAAGCATAAAAAGTATCATTTTTGAGAGAGGGCGTCCTAGCTGTTACCCTGGGTGTTACAGAATTTGCAGGCAGATATCTTTAGTCAAAAAGTGATCATATTTGTGTGAGGGCGCCTACATTGTGTTGTTACAGAATTTGCACGCAGAAATCGTGTGGAACACTATCTTTCAATTTAAGATCTTTGTTAACAATCCATAAAATAACATGGAAACCAATGGCGGTACCGGCTTGTTGGCATGGGGCTTAAACCACTCCATTACAAAATACAAGCCCCAATTATCAGCCACAAATTGTCAGGCAGGGGTTTCTACTTTAAAAAGTAACTGGGCATAATACATTCTAAAACATAGCACATAAATTGACTCAAAATTGCTCAGTTTTCTAGTTTTTAGGTGTATTATATCCCAGGACATTGTTCGAAATTCCAGGCCCACTCTTAGACTATTTATTTACCCATTCTTCACAATATATGTTTTTTTAAATATTTATTTTATTGACTAAGCAATCCAAATTGTATTGTAGTTGTGATATCAAATATACATTTTACTTTCTATAATTGCTTATTTAATTATGTTTTTATTTATTTTTTGAATTTATATGTATTGTTGTTCTGTAATTTTTGTGCAATGTATAGGCCCATGTCTATTTTTTTCGTAATGTATCATTCGTAATTTAGCTGCAAAGCTACAATGATGATATTTTGAAATAAAACTTGAGCTTTAACTTTAGCACCTTTCATTCCTAAAGTAAAATTGTGTTTTGTAAGGAATGTAGGTAAAGGCTCCATCCTATATCGTATTGGCATAATTGTGTAGAATTGATAAAGTTGATAAATCGCCTTATCTTGTGTTCTTCAGGATTGACGGGACTTGATGCCAAGTCTAGTGGCAAACTCGGTTTCCGTACGTTACTTTACTACTTCTGTACAACGATGATAGCTGTTCTGATCGGTATCATACTAGTGTTAACGATTCGACCCGGTAAATCTACATCAGCAAAAGAGGAACTTGGTGGAAAAGGCGTCTCCTCAGATGTCACTACCTTGGATGCAATATTGGATCTATTAAGGTGAGTAATTCTGTTCACATATTGTACATCAACTTGCCGCTGAATGGGCAGTGGTGTCTTAATTTGTTGTTCATTTATTAGTCACTTGTTGAATTAGTAGTATTGTACTAAACTAGCTAAATCAAATAGCTTTAGTTTAGATTTTCTTATAAATAATAGATTACCAAAATGTAAAATATGGTGAGATGAAGAAATCTAAGATGAGCTCATACAAAAATATTAGCCAGCCTAACAGTAAAAAAAATTGCAGGACGAAAACAAACCAAAATGACAAATCATACAAAACAGAGACATCACAGTCAAGCTAAGCAGAGACATACGGTACACATCCTTTAATTCTCCAACCTCTTCAACAAAATTAATTAATAAATAAACCCCATTAATGGAAAAGGATCCCTGGTTAGTTTAGATTTAGTTTAAGGCTCTGGAAGAAATATCAAAATGAGGTTTTTTTCCCCTTTAAAGCCAGATAACAAAATATCTTGGTTTTTCATTCGTGTTTTTAAGAAAGTTGATCTGGGAGGCTGTTTTTTATGCGTATTGAAAAATGCATCAAGGCATGTCTAAGCACAGATTGGATTGGATGTCACAATGTGTCATATAGTAATGTCTAAAGCATACAGTATTTTCTGTGTCGGTTCCATGGAAGGCTGTGCTTGGCCTACATTTATTATTTAATAAATGCATGGCTCTTCTATGTTCATCACTTCATAACTCCTGTTTAGTAAAATTTAATAGATGATAATGTTCTCTAATCAAGATAAACTTACCACCCTGCGGATGTTCTTAATATGTCGCTTTGGAGAAACATCGATAAATTTATTACAAACTTACACAGTTGTCAAATTTTATTTTAATACTAAATTGTTATTTATTAAAAATAATTATTAATTTGATCCTAAATTACACTCTCAGTAAATCTGAACACATCTTAAATGACATCAGTATTACTTTTTTTTTTTTTTTACCACCAATTTTGCAGGACTAATTGCACAGTACTCCAAAACAAGCTAATTTTTATTTAAATTCCATGTACCTGTGTCTGTTCAAACATTTCTAAACAAAAAATCTCCAGCAACACCTTGTGTGATTGCTTGTAAGGGTGCGGTGATGTGTGTGGTGTTTCTCATCTGGTTGCTTTTAGGTTAACCGTAATTTTGGAGATTTTCCTTCTTTAGTTCCTTGAGCACTACTGCTCTTGTTATTATTTACTATTATTGTACAATATTTAATTTGTTAGTAAAAATGTTATGCGATTGTTTTTATTTTTTTAATTTACCATAAAATTGTTTTTCAGAAACCTGTTTCCTTCAAACTTATTGCAGGCCTGTTTTGAACAAGTAAGTTAAATCTTCAAAATAAAATTATATTTCTCATTAGGCAACGAGACTTTTTTATACTTTGTTTAGCGAACCCATTGCCCGCCAATAATGACTTCGGATAAAAATATAATCATATTTTTGGCCAATTAGTGCATCTGTCGCCTTGAAAAAATAAAGATTTCCGAAAAAAAAAAGTTCTTTATTGAATTGAATTGAAATTTTCAAAAATAAAAAAAATAAATAAAAATAAGATATGTATATTCCTAATTATATAAATTTAAAGCATTTAACCATCCCATTACTACATTGTTTATATTCAACAATAAAATTTTATTTTTATTTTCTCCTCTGTCTGGATATTTTGGCAAAACCATTTGCTAAATAAGAAACAATTTTTTTTCCCCGCCCTCTTCTGACTATATTTAAACAAGAAATATTTCCTATACAAAAAATGCCGCAACTTCTGTAGCTTATTCAATTTGTGTATACAGCTACTTCCAAATTTATCCTATGTGTACATTTTGTTATCGTATTTAAGTTAGCTTTTTCAACAAATAAATCTGTAACTGTATTTTCCTATAGATCAATAAATATTGTAAAGTTTACATTATTGAAGGTATGGTATATATA
>NW_022704992.1:4412686-4417440 GCF_011630105.1 Anneissia japonica | reverse complement strand
TTTTAGGGTGTTGCGAAGCATCTGAGTAGAGATCTGGGAATAAATTTAAACAATTTCTTTATTTGGAAGTAGCAGGCGTGTTCCAGAGTGATGTAGACTGAAATGTAATACTACGCAAAACATTTGCCATATGATCACAAACATATTCACAAATACACACTTATACATATATATTTATAATGTAATAATTTATTTGCTAATACCTGTTAATGTTTTTAAACATATTGACAAATATCATAGGGCTTATGTAATGGTATATTTTGGTATATTAATATTCTTTAAACTTCCTAAATTTATTCAAAACTTTACAAACATACATTATCCATGCTTTTGTCATGGTGATCAAGTTTGGGTAAGCACTTTATATTTTGATATTAATTGTTTATTCATTTAACAACATACATATTGACAATAGCAAATATCATATGGGCTTATGTACTGGTATATTTTGCTGAACAATAAGCAGGTTTGAGAAACATTGATGAACATTAACTTAGACTCATGTGAGATATTTTTATACATTTATGTTTCTTAATAAATGGAACAATATTCTTATCTTTAAATTCCTAAATTAATTTAAAACTTAACAAATATACATTATTCGAATGTAGGTAAAAATGGCCCCGGTAAAAATGGCCCAGGAAAAAATGGCCCTGGAAAAAATGGCCCGGTAAAAATGGCCTCGGTAAAAATGGCCTCGTTAAAAATTGCCTCAGTAAAAATGGCCCCAAATGACAAGTATGTAAAAATGGCCCCATTGAAAAAAATCAGTAATAGAAATGATATTTTTTTTTAAATCTTCAAATATTTATATACTGTAATAAGCAAGAATTGAATCAATAACAAATACAGTTACACAACAGATGCAAATTGTACTGAGAGATTATCGGAAAACAATGGCCATTGAATAACATTTTTTGATAGTAGAAATAAGTTTTAAAAACGTTATTCCACAAACAAAGTAGAGGAATGACATAAATACAGTACTACCAAAATATGCAACTCAGAGATAACAAAATTCACTTTTGTTATGTCAAATGAAATAACTTTACATGTTATAAACAGTGCAAATAAACAGTAGTTAAAGCATGTGGATTAATTGTATGTTTAAATCACAAGTTCATGGGAAAAGGGAGAGGCTTACTTTCTCACAAACTTAGCAATAAATGTTCTACTTAGAGTTACTTCAAAGAAATATTTGTTAATCAAATATTGTTTTTAAAGTAAACTGAACAATTAGGAATACATTTATTTAAGCAAATTATTTAATCGCATACTTGGTTTTTACTCCCCGCCAACTAAATTTAAGTGCCTAAAACTATACTAAATAAAGTAAACTGAGATACTATATACATAGTTATGTAAATATGGCAATTATGCTAAGAATTAAAATGATGTGTAATTGTGAGGATAGTGTAATTATGGTAGGATTAAATGGTATTGCTTAATCCCACAAACCTCCCAAAACACACTGTAGAAAACCAAACAATTCAATTGTGATTGACTCACTTGGTATATCAATAAGAAAATTAAATATTCATAAGAACCTATTTTTTGGTTAAAATGTTGATTTTTTTTTGTGAAAATACTTGCAAATACACCACAAACCTCTAAACACACTGCTAACCCCATTCAAACCCTTCATTGTAGAACTCTCTTTTTCTAAAAAAAAAAAAAAAAAAAAAAAAGTAATAATTTGATGTTCATATAAACTCATTGTTTGTGGGGTTTACCAATACCCGGATTGAATTTCTGGAAAATTGTGATTCCGCTTCCATGAAATTGGCCTTAGGTTGTGTCATCAGTTTCTGTGGTTATTTTGATGAAACACTGATGAACTGGCTGTAAAGATAGACACTTGATTGTTACAGCCTAAAGGTGCGGCGCGAAAAATAAGTTCACGAAAAAGTTATAAAAAAATTCTAGCCTTAATGAAGAGTACTGTACTTCTCAGTAATAAATCAGCCTCAGGTATAAAACTTTAAAAAGTTGCAATCTCAGCTAGGTCCCTGCTAGGCCCAAGTCCGAGGGGGCTTGGAATACAATTTGACAGGTGCATTAGTAACACTAGTCAAAGCTTAATTTGGTGGGAGTGTCTTGTAGATGTTGAGTTTCCTACTAAATTAAGCTTATATCTTGTAGTAATTGGATAATAGATGGCTAATATGTCTGTATTTTTTTTAAATGTACAATAAATAAAACTTATTAGACTCATGTAGGTAGGTAGTGTTTGTTGAGATTGCATTAGAGACAAAGCTTTTATGATCTCACCACTCCAACCAAAATGAATCAAAGCTTGATTTCTTCCGTAATTGGTAGTAGCGTCTCATAGGTGTTGAGTTTCCTACTAAATTAACCTTACAAGTTACTGTATATTCTGTAGTAATGATCTCAAATTAATAGTAGAAGATTTAATTGTTCTTACTACTCTATGTTTCATAATGCACTAGCCACTATGATTGGATTATTATTATTATTATTATTAAATTAATATGCAAATGTTACAAAAAGCAATTCATATATTCCCACCCGTATCTCCAAATTTCATACTAATGCAGGAGCTGGGAGCTGGACTGACAATCAGGAAGTGTATAGGCCTGCGCCGGTATCAAAATATACAAACTCTACTTTCACATACATACATAATTAAGGCCCTTTCACGTCTGTTCAGGTTCCAGTTTAAGTTTTCTATTCATGTTTCAGTTTTTTGATAACTGTTCAAATCTTTTCAGGCTAGGTAGTAGCTAGGCCTAGCCTAAGCTAGGAAGAAGAGTCAGCTACCTGTTATTCCAAACCTTGCCCCAGTTTTGGAAAATACGATGCTCCGCTGTTTGTCGTCTCTGTAATCTTTAGAAATTTCATCATATAATATTGTATTTAACTGGATTTGCAATAGCAATTCTTCTATAACATCATCACCTAGACATACCTAGGCCTGATCTTGCCTCTGCTGACGCCATTGCACTCTCTCTCGCCTCACTTCAAAACTGTGGCTTTTGATTTGTCAGAAGTCGTCCGATATTCAACCAAGTGGGAAAAAAATCGGTCGTAGACCGATTTGATCTGCTACCGTAAACTATAGCCAGTTGCCGTATACCAGAACGGAGTAAATGTGAACAGAACATGTCTTCAGCATGGATATAATAGATATCTGTTTTGTTTTGCCTGAACATGAGCTGGGACATGAACGGAAACCTGAACAGATGTGAAAGGACCTTTATACAATTTTAGGGAATTTATAACAAATTAACGACACTTTGTTATTATCTTTGTAGACACAAACATATTACGAAAAGGAAGATGTTTATAAAACTGTTAAAGTAAATAGTACCTTAGCACCATTGACCGCTATCAGTTACAACGCCACCATGGGTGAGAATGTCACGAGCTTGGTTGCAGGAGGTTATACTGAGACTTCAATGGAGGTGTTCAATGGTACGATTTCTGTACGAAAAGTAGGATACAAAGGTGGCATGAATGTGCTTGGTAAGTATACAGCATAAATATCCTATGTATGATACTAGGAATCTTTGAATTTAACATAGTCTAAAAGAGTCATGTTAATTTAACTGCGCATGTTGGAAAGCTGTAGGTTACATTCTCTCCTTAAATCCGGAATGGACCAGATCTATGTTTAGACAAGAACCAAACTGTACACTGTGAAACAGTGGGTACACGTCATCTTTGGTTGACAATAGAACGTAGAACGCATACGACTCTGGTCACAGACGAGTGAATTTTTTCTGCTTGCTCATTCAGTGCTCTCATTTCCCACAATTAAAGAAAAACCAACAAAGTTTTGTTTTTGTGTTTACATGAACTGCACATGACAAACTTTTTCAGCATCCAACTAAGATTTTCATGTTATTTCTATTGAGTCCATAACACATACAGCTCTCTCTATGTGACTGTTTGACTCTCAGGTGATATTTCGAGAAATGATATTTCTGTACAGAGTAGACAGAAAATTTAGCACATAACTCTTTTTTGGATATCAAAAGATGAAAGATTCAAATATTCATTATAATAAGTATACCTGTACATAGAATTTATATGTATAAAGAAAAAAAATAACACTACAGATTTGATATTGAAATGGTAAGTACAATAGTTAATTGTCCTGTCAGTGTATTAAAGATAAATTGCATGGTAAATTGCTGATATATTAATCAGTTTATTGACATATCAACTGATTTAATTCTTTTTTAATATGCCTTTATTAATCAAGTAAATTAGCTGATTTATCTACAATTCAATATCGATTGTTCTACAAGTTATCAGATAATTTATCCATTGATTTATATATTGTGTATTGTAATATTATACACACTCCAAGTTTACTTGTGATGTTTTCAATAAAGAGCAAAATGTTGAATCAATATGGCTTCCTTGCATCTTGTTGGAATATGTACGAACATTATGTAATCAGGAGATACTGTGATGGAATAATTGTCTCTTTAAATTGCTGATTTATCTACAGAACACCAGTTTATCTGGTGAGCTACAATACAAAATATTAATCGATCAATATATCAATAAATATATCTAATCAATATATAACTCATGAATACTTAATTAAATTCATTTTTTCTAAGAGGCCATGTGAATTATTTAAGGTGGACATTGCTAAAATGAAAGTATATATTGATCAACCTAATTGTATGATATTACAAACATATATATATGTATATATATATATATATATATGTTTGTGTGTATGTATGTGTATGTGTATGTATGTATATGTATATATG
>NW_022704992.1:4406609-4412655 GCF_011630105.1 Anneissia japonica | reverse complement strand
TTATTTTGTTTTTATATTTTTGAATTTCTATATATTTTTAACTGGTGGCCACAGCTTAAAGTTTTATTCTAAACTTATTTTGGCCTTCTTCCACACACTTATTCTGTAATGTACTATTATTCTTAGTTGGTTTTACTATTAAGCTTTTGTTATGTATGTTAATATGTTCATGTGTGTGGAGAAATAAATTAAACAAACAAACAAACAAACTTATTATAATTGTTTTTCACTATTGATATCATTACTATTATTATATTGTAATATTGTTTGTATTGTTCACAGGTTTAATAGCATATTGTATTTGCTTTGGAATTCTGTTGAGCCAGATGGGACCACAGGCAGAAACAATGGTTAATTTCTTCAGTATTTTGAATGATATCACCATGAAGATGGTGTTTCTTGTCATGTGGTAAGCAATAATTAGAAGTCAAATAAATTTATGTAAATAAACTAATATTAAATATTATTAAGTTATTTCATGTAATCTCAAAAAATCATATGTGAACCATAAATACTGTATCTTATTTAAAAATTATCATCTGATTAGTAAATTCCAAAGAAGTAAAGAATGAAATACAGATATACAGATATTTTATTTTAATTAATAGAGTAAATTGTAGCCATTTTGAAGGTATGCAAAAGAATAGGAATTTATGGAATTTGTACAGCTGCCACTATTCTAATTTTCAAGTTGAAACACAATCACTTACTTACACATTATTGAAAAAGAGCTTGTGAATATCTGCCCGTGTTCTGCTCAATTTACTGCATCTGTGTCACATTTATAGATTTGTAGAATTCATTGAGTTTTCTTGAATTTTTACAATCATAATTTTTATTAATTTATTTGTTGATAATAAATTTGTTATATTTTTGTTAATTATGACACTGAGTAGGGATTCTGAGGTGATATTCCTATCAGGAAGAACCTTGGCTAGGTCTGTTCTACAAAATGCCTTCCCACAAATATTTGAAAGTGCATTAACTTGTACATATTGGACTAAACAGTGATCACATAGGTAACTCGGTCATTGCAGAGGCATGATTGTATTATGAATATGTTTTATTTGTCTTAAGATTTCAAACATTGATACTGATGTTAAAATTGATGAGGAAAGTCCTATGAGGGTAAAGAGCTGTAAGCACCTTGGTGTAATTATTGATGAAAACCTAACATTGGAAAATCATGCTGATCATAAGGCTAAGGTTTTGCCAGGCTTGTATCTGTTTTATTCTCTCAAAAAATTAAAAGTAACATATACAAAACTATCATAGCTCCACATTTTGACTACTGCAGTGTCGTTTGGAGTTATTCAATGAATAAAAAATATTTTGATAAAATCCAAATCCTGCGCGATGTGACTCCAGCACTCAAGCCTTGCAAATGATCCATCATATATTTCTGACCGCTTTTACATAAGAGAAAATAGTTACAACACCAGACTTGCCAATGATATCAACTTCGATTTTCCAAAGGTAAGCAGAGAGTGTAAGAAAAATAGCCTCTCATATCATGGTACTAATGACCTTTCAGATGAACTTAAATGTTCTTCCAATTTACATATTTTCAAGCAAAGTCTTCTTAATAACTTCTAGATTTCATTCATTGTCATTCCTGAAACTTATAAATACCGGGTTGGTGTCCAGCAGGGATGGTTTCACTAATAGTTAAGATGCTGTGTTTCTGTTGTTTTTTCATTTTGTTTTCATAATTTTGTTTCTACTTACAGTATGTATGGCCTTGCTCGGCCTTTATGAAAAACACCCATGGGTGACTCAAGTGTCTCAGTGTTTAAATAAAATATATTAATATAATTAAGCTTTATTATCATTATACCTTTATTATTATTGTACTTTTATAATTAATTCTTCACAGGTATTCTCCAATCGGTATTCTTTCCCTCATCTGTGCCAAGATATTGGCCATGGACGATCTAGGTCTTGTGTTCTCACAGCTCGGCCTCTACATGATAACAGTCCTCCTTGGCCTCTTGATCCACACTGGCGTCCTCATGACCATATATTTTGTGTTCACAAGGAAAAACCCGCTGCGATTCTTTCAAGGCATGCTCCAAGCTTGGGTCACTGCTCTTGCAACCTCTTCAAGGTAGGCTCAAGTTCTACGCACATTATCAGTTTTTGTGTGATACTCTGATTTGTTTATTTAGTATGATATGATATATCCATATATGAGCCTTATTTTTGCAAAGTGGCTCTAAAAGTTATAGCAAATATGGTTGAAGTTAAAGCTATTGGTATTTCATATACTTGAGTACTAAATCTTTAAAAACATTTCAAGCCTTAGTTTT
This sequence comes from Anneissia japonica, assembly GCF_011630105.1. Lineage (NCBI taxonomy): Eukaryota > Metazoa > Echinodermata > Crinoidea > Comatulida > Comatulidae > Anneissia > Anneissia japonica. Next base: position 4,410,346 of record NW_022704992.1, on the reverse strand, counting down.
TAGGAAGTACAGCAAATCCTAGGTCAAGATAAATTGATTGCTAGGCAAGTTTTTGATTGCATATATTTGACTCATTATTCAATACTGCTCTGTGCAACATTACATCCCTATTATGGATAAATCATAGATATCTGTCGCAGAATAGTTGATAGTGTGACAAAGTTTTAGTTTTAGTTTTTTCTCTATATTTTGATATATATTACTTTTTGAATGTTGTTTATTGTGTACTAACTTTCAATATTTCTAAAATAAGAGAATACAGTAAATAATATTAATTCTTCACAGGTATTCTCCAATCGGTATTCTTTCCCTCATCTGTGCCAAGATATTGGCCATGGACGATCTAGGTCTTGTGTTCTCACAGCTCGGCCTCTACATGATAACAGTCCTCCTTGGCCTCTTGATCCACACTGGCGTCCTCATGACCATATATTTTGTGTTCACAAGGAAAAACCCGCTGCGATTCTTTCAAGGCATGCTCCAAGCTTGGGTCACTGCTCTTGCAACCTCTTCAAGGTAGGCTCAAGTTCTATGCACATTATCAGTTTTTGTGTGATACTCTGATTTGTTTATTTAGTATGATATGATATATCCATATATGAGCCTTATTTTTGCAAAGTGGCTCTAAAAGTTATAGCAAATATGGTTGAAGTTAAAGCTATTGATATTTCATATACTTGAGTATTAAATCTTTAAAAATATTTCAAGCCTTAGTTATTAGGAAGTACAGCAAATCCTAGGTCAAGATAAAGATGATTTTGAGTAATTGCTTCAAAAGTGTATATTCATGAGTACATTTTTTATATAGAATTAGCAACAAAAGATAAAAACATGAAATAACTGGGTTTTTTACCATTTCAAGAACTAAGATTTTGTGACATGATTAATTACATGTTAAACTGTTCATTTATAGTGAAAAAATGATTGCTAGGCATGTTTTTGATTGCATATATTAGACTCATTATTCAATACTGCTCTGTGCAACATTACATCCCTATTATGGATAAATCATAGATATCTGTCGCAGAATAGTTGATAGTGTGACAAAGTTTTAGACTAAATTTCCAATGCTGACGATGATCTCTTTTGATTCAGCTTGCATGAGCTTTCTGTCTCTCTACATTTTGATATATAGTACTTTTTGAATGTTGTTTATTGTGTACTAACTTTGCAATATTTCTAAAATAAGAGAATACAATAAATAATACATGATAATTATGGAATAATTTCTATTGATTTTTTATTGTCAGTGCCGCAACCCTGCCAATCACCATGAAGTGTCTTGAGGAGAACCTTGGCGTTGACTCGCGCATCACTCGCTTCGTGTTGCCAGTGGGAGCAACGGTTAATATGGATGGTACTGCGTTATACGAAGCTGTAGCCGCCATCTTTATTGCTCAGATGAATGGAATCCCATTGAATATGGGCAAAGTGATAACTATTAGGTAAACTGCAAAACAATCTTTGATGCTTTAAAAATTGACATGATGTTTTGATAGATCATAAATTAATGGCTCCCTCAATAAGGAATCCACATCGGGTCAAACTTGTGCCAATCACACATATGTCATATAAAACTATGAGCCCACATATTTTACTGCTTTCTGATCAAAATGTAAAAATCCTGATCTCTCTTGACTTACAATGCATGTTTGATTGTTATATTATTAAAGCATTATGATGATCATCAGCCATATTCATAAAATATTATTTATTATTTTATATAAATTATGATAATATTTACATATTTATAAATAGGTTATTATGTTAATATATGAATATTATTGCATTACAATTTTGAGCTACAATACACCACTATGTGGGGCTTGCATTCATTTAGCTCATGGATACTTATAAAATATCTTATAAGTTGTGAATATTAATTACATATCTTTAAATTTATGATTATCAATTTCATATTAAATTATCACATATGATATGTATGGTTTTAAGTCTGGCACCAAAACAATTTTGTATATTTGTGGGATTATATATTGTGTGAGGATAACATACTCCAAGTATCGATACTTGAAGTATGTATTATTCTATCTTATCTGAGATTAAACATGGTATAATAAGCTTTTGATTGACGTGCCAACTGCCTGCAGTCTGGTGCACCTTAATGACCCATACCCATTGTTAGATATTTTTTTAGGATCAAATAATATTCCATCATCAGTAAATTTAAATTGATTTCAGCTTGACTGCTACCCTGGCATCAATAGGGGCTGCAAGTGTACCTAGCGCCGGTCTCATCACCCTCTTGCTCGTCCTGGCTGCTGTAGGAGTACCTGCAGAAGATGTTGGCCTCATTTTCCTTGTCGATTGGTTCCTGTATGTTAAAATTCCTTCTATTTTCTTATTATTTACTTTAAAGTATAAGCTGTATTCATTATATGTGGCAAAGACAAGCCAAACCAGTTACTCCTTGAAAAAATTTATTTTTAGTTATTATTGCAGGGTTCAGTAAAATGAAAGTTTAAAATGGTAAAAGAATCATTTAAATCCGACATATCGTTATGCAATTACAGGAATTTAAACATACAGCTGTTTAAAGAACAGTATTTGAAAACAATCCGCCTTTAAAGTTTACAATTTCGGCCATTCTCAGACTGAGACCATCACCAAATCATTAAAAAATGTTGTTTTAACGTCAAAAATAACAACATAGCATGACGTAGAGATATATAAAGATTAGTTTAGTGAATAGATTATAACAATTTTGACATTCCAGCATGTTTTGGCCATTATCTCTGAAACACGATTTGCGAGGAGTGACTGGTTTAGAAATCCTTGCTACATATGTCTATTAATGTGGTTTAAAAGAGTAGATACGTATAGATTTTATTTCACAGATATGTATTGCATTATTAGTTTTGCACATAATGTATTCTTCTGATACATGATAATTTTATGTGCGAATGCTTGTTTGTTTTTTTCAGCATGGCAGCCATTTTTTTTAAATTACCAATTGTCAAAACAATTGATTGACAAAATGGAAAATTTTAAAATTACGAACAATTAACTTGAGCTCTTAAGATTTTGCAGGAGTTAAATTCAATCAATTTTATAATTTCTGTCCAATTGAACTATTTTCCACTGGAATATATCATACTATGAACAATGCAGTTTTTGAAAATATATGTTTTTTTTTATATATTAAACTAAAAATATTCTCCAAATTGGTAGTGATATCTATTGATTAATTGGTTATATCTTGATTGATGATTCACCAAAAGTTTTCTGAAATACTCATTATAAAATGTTGTATGTACCTCTGAACCATGTCAGGGCCGGACGTGGAAATGTTATGCTTCATCCTTCAAAATCCCACAGGGGTATTTGAGTGTGCAGCTTGCGGATTGCTTCGGTTCCCATTGTTGAAACATATTTAAATCATGATAGATGGATAAACCTTGACAACAGAGCATTGGCATTGCAGGCCGACTGCAAACTTAATTTCCCTCAGCATAGAGCATTAGGCAAATCCTCCCATACGTGTCGAGTTTGATTACTTTTATACACACATGTAAAACTCTATGAAAATGTTGTTTGCGTTAATGCATCAATTGGGAAATTATTATGGTATATCATCCACCTGTTCTGTGAAGCTATTAGTAGAGTAGTTGAGTTTTATAAGGAAAAATAACCCAGAATATGAGACCTTTGTTTTTACAGTTATAATGGATTCTATATATTTTATATATTGTTTGAATGAGCTGTAATGTTTTGAGAAT
>NW_022704992.1:4391547-4406553 GCF_011630105.1 Anneissia japonica | reverse complement strand
TTATTTTTAATATTAACTTTTGAATTAAAGTCGTCATCATCATAATTTTTAAAAAAATAATTTACATCTAATGAATATATTCATTAGTTTTGGCCCATATTTGATCAAAAACATCATAGTAAATAAATTGTTTCTTTAATGTTTGATCATCGAAAATAAAAGAAATGAAACTCAAAATGTTTGTTATAATTTTTGTGATGAATCAGAAAGCCTCTACTGCAGTAATACAAAATAGAATGTACATATCAAATGTCTGAGACTAGGATAGGATAGGAGTATTTCAGTGTGAATCACACCAAGGAAACCCACTAAGTCCAAATACTTATTTCCAGTGGGATCCTTCTGGTGGTGAATTGGGCAGTACACTGGGAGACAATCCCCTGCTCCTTCACGAAGAATGTACTGCGTTCTTTAACGTGCACGTGAGCCATATTGCACACAGGACCAACGGCTTGAACGTCTTATCTGAAAGACAGCGCACTATCGTAACTTGTATTCCAGCCCTCCAGCTGAAACACAAGGAGAGCAGCGATGGGAATTGAACCCGGAACCTAGATATTCCCACGGTTCAGTGCATGCAAGTGGCTACCACTACTTTAACCGATTGAGCTAAACTGCTGTTATTCTGAAAGGAAAATATAGAACATAAACATAAAACATAATAATATGGTTCCTATTACTATTAAAACATTTATATTGATATTTTTTTTCTTTGTAGAATTAATTTCTAAAAATTGTGCAGAAAATATTTCAACATTGATGAAACATACATTTTCATTTAACACTATGAATATTAATGAGTAACCTCTGACACTTAATCCTCAGTGATCGCTGTCGTACATCCATCAATGTATTAGGAGACTCCTTCGGTGCTGCTATTGTTGATCATCTTGCGAAAAAGGAATTGATTGAGGCCGAACATCACAAGATGGAAGAAGGAGATTCAAATGAGTTGGACGGCTTAACCAAACCTAGCGCAACTGACGGGATGGATGCAGTGAGATCTGATAACGGGAACACCGACACCACACTTTAAAGACCAAAACCCAAATGAAAGATGTGTTGAAGAAGCAGTAAAATCTCAAACCACAGTAATCTTCATCGTGAGAATAATAACCTTTTAGGTTAATATATGTCTGTAGTATGAACAGAAGAGAGCAGGTTTCATTGTGGTAATATTCAGGAAAATATCTACATATATATTGCAAATAAACAATACAGTTACATACTGTAAAACATAATACTATTCAATGATGGTGTAACATATACCCATAAATCGTTATTCAGTATAAATGTAAATCGATTATGATTGTCCTTAATAAATCAACAATGCTAATACCAAGAAAAAAAGCGATTTGCACATGATTCTGAAAACCAGGCCGGGTAGACAATTTTTAAGAGTCTGAGAATTTAATATTTTTCAGATTGGTAGTAAACTAAGGTTCCTCCTTTTCACCATCCCAACAAAAACTACACAGTTAGTATGTGCTATGAAATCCAATTGTAGTTTATACTTTTATATGGTAAATATTGTAACTTTTAACAAACTTTGAACTTATTTGTCTTGAAAAAAATCTTATTAAAAGACTTGTTAAGACTTATTTGTCTTACGTAGATGTACTCATTTACGTCAGTTAATTTTCTGCCATTTAATTTTCCTTTCAGAAGGAAAATAAAGATTACTTGTTTGTTGATATTAATTAACCTTTTTAAAAGTGTTTCATTTCTTTAAAATTATAGAAGATTTGAACATTTATTTTGTAATTGGCCACAAATCAACCTGTCCAATTTATCTCTACTTTGAATAAGTATGTATAAAACGTGTTTAGTAATATTTGGTGCTCGTATGTTCTCTATTAAGGCTTTATATATATATATATATACAGTGACTGTACCATTAAAACACAAAGTACAGCTGATGAACAGGGTAAAATATTGAACAGAAGGTAGATCCTTTTAGTCTTTTTACATCATTTGTAAATTCATGTATTCAACAATTATTCAATTCAATTTTTTTAGTTATTTCCAATACATATATACTATATGCAAATTTGAATGTTAACATTGTGGAAAGAACAAACATATTCATATATATTGCTATTGTATGATATGGGTTGTAACTTTTTTTTTTCAAATTTAAATCTTGAATGTTTATACTTTATCTCACATATTCAAGAGATTTGTAGCAGTAAATGTTTATATAGCACAAATATGTTTCTTTGTTTTTTTTTAGATGGGTTTATTTCCCACAATTAGTGATTGGTCAATGTATTATTATGTTTACTGAAAATAATGACTATATTCAAGTAAAAAATTTTGTATTAGAATTTATGATATTACTATTCCCTACTTGGGTGAGTTATATATGTTTCATTTAGCAGAGACTCTCAATGCAAATTTATTTTCCTATTGTTTAAGGATATTTAAATGATCAACACATTTTTATTATAGTACAGTATTTATCCTGCGCCAGATCCAGGGTGTGCAAGGGGTGCACTCTGCTCCACTCCCCCACCCCACCCCACCCCAGCATCAGCCAAACATATTCTCTAACCAAGTATGAAATCGTTTTGTTGAAGCCTGGTTTCCTTAAGATTGCTACACTGTCGCTGCAGTGTTTTCAGTGCAATCGTCGTATTGCGTAGCAGACCCCAACGCAATCGGGAAGGACCTCCGATTCGACCAACATATCAGCATCACTGATATCTATCGGTGATAGCGTGTAGCGATTGTATGGAAACCAAAATAGCTAGTTTCCGGGGATCATGTACCATGTATTCCCACAATAGATAAGAGAGAACAAGCGAACACCTTCAATCTCCACCCTCCTCTCCCCCCTCCCCAGACAATGGAGCCACACAACCTCCAGCAAAAACATCCTGGATCCGTCGCTCACCAGTACTGTGTTCTAAGTAAGTAAAAGCTTTTAAACCAAGATTAATCTTAAGACAGTTTTATAGTTTTTTGGTCAATTGTACTACTATTGTATTCTTTGACCAACTATAGACATGCATTGTTTGGTATGGTAAACTATTGTATTCTCTGCTTAACTATATACTGTTCTGTTGAACCATCTGGTACTATGGTATGGTATTTTGCTACTATTTGCTATGGTAAAACTGTTACCAGTGCTTTTACTGCTCTGTTGCGTTCTTTTGCTGTGAATTAACACATTTAATTCTCTTGTGGTATTCTTTGCTGTATGTTACATTTTCTTGCTATGTTTAATTTACTTTCTCTGTTCTACAATATTCTTTTGTACAGTTGTATAATTATCTTGCTATGGTGTTTTTGGAATATATAAAAGTTTCAGTGTTAGGATTGTGTATAATCTTTGCTACAATGCAAATCTTACAGCTGACCCAAGTTATGTCAGCTATCAGGTTGATGGTACCATGGACTGTAGGGATCAGTAAGCAAGGGCAGTTCATAGTCATGTCAGCCATCCAGGGTTAGTCCTAGTCATATCAGTGATCATGTCGGTTATAATTTAAATGTCTGGTTCTCAACTTTTTCAAATTTAAATCCATTTTTAAGTCACTCAAAATGCCAGTTCTCCTTAGTTGTGTGATGGATTTGGCACTTAAAAGAAAACTTAAGGCTGCACTCTTAATTTGACATTCAGGAGTTCAATTTAATCATCAAAAATATTTTAATTCTAGCCACATCCCCAAAAGTAAAAAAAAAAAAAAAATAATGCTTATATGGGATTTATGCTTTTGACTATAATGTACAAGTTTTTTATGAATACATTTTCTGTGTAATACAGGTTGATGAATAAAAATACTCTGTCATGCCTTTTGTTTTCAATTTGAATCCATATACAGCATTGTTGATATTCATTAAACTTCAAAACATTTGTATCAGCTTTCAATAGCAGTGAGCATGCATTTTGTTCTCAGCTGAGAAAAACCACAGAGAATGCGTGCATAGGCCTATACCACAGGGAATGCGTGCATAGGCCTATACCACAGGGAATGCGTGCATAGGCCTATACCACAGGCAATGCGTGCATAGGCCTATACCACAGGGAATGTGTGCATAGGCCTATACCACAGGCAATGCGTGCATAGGCCTATACCACAGGGAATGCGTGCATAGGCCTATCATTTGTTTGGGGAACTTTGGAAAATTAAGTGACTAATTTTGGGTTGATTGATTTGATAGAATCAAACAATTCACACAGCAATTTAAACAATTTTTTCAATTTCACAGCCAAGGTTTAGAATTTGCAATTCATTTTTGGACCATAGATTGTTGAGAACCAGGGATTTACATGACAATTGTAAATAATTTTTATCTTTTATCCATTTCTTTATAGAGTTAGTTATACCAAGAATTTACTGTGTTGAAATGTTTTCAATAAATACGGGCTATTGTATATTGTTTTGAGGATATGTACAGTATATGCAAGTCTTATTTGTTAATGGCAGGTAGCAATAAATCAAGTAATCAATTGTTCCTTATACTCAAGTCTAAATTCAAATCTTACTATCTATTAAAAGTGAAAATTTGTGAAACAAGTTTTGATCTCTTTCACTAAAATGCAGAACACCGTTGATCACACCACACTTGTACTACACTAGTCACTTTCATGCATTATTAACATTACTCATACAAATCCATCAATAGGCAGGAAAAACTAATTTGCATATTTGTGTATTCAGGTGGACATGCATTTCCATATGGTAGATGGAATGCATGTGTGATTTACTTGCAAGTTTTATTGTTGAAATTGGACAGGCCTTTTGGTAAAGTCAGCCAATACACAAGTACAATTAGATCCATGTATTACACTTGCGCTTGCTTCAATACTTACTGTACCGCAAACTAATGCTTAACTTGGCTTTTAACGTAATCCCTCCTAAAAATTTCCAAATCGTCTACAGGATTGTGGCAAGTTAAAGTGTTGTCCAATTTTGTTCACTGATTTTGTTTTTATATATATTTTTTATTTATTTATTCAGGTATAAACATATAAAAAACAGCAAAATACAAAAGCTAAGAAACATACTGTGCAGTATATTTTGTATCAAAGGTTAATATGTTTTCTTAATTGAATGTAGTCCCTTAAGAGCCTCTAATTTAGTATAATCAAAGCTGGTTTTGGTCCTTAGGTGGGGGTTCATGTAGGTGTTGAGTTTCCTACTAAATTAAGTTAATATCCTCTAGTAATTGATCTCAATTAAATAGTTATATTGTGTTTATTCTAATTATTGCAACTACTGTATTTTTCATGTTTTATAATTTTTCAATACATTTTTTTTTTATTACATTATATACTGTATATATGTATATGGGTGGTCTATATGTATATGGGTGGTGTTTATATTTTTTACTTGAGCAATAGGAATTCAAAAGTGGTGGCAGAGATTCCTTTCCCCGATGAAATGAGGTGACAAAGGTTCGCATCCAACTCCGCCCCACCATTAGGGCTAAAGTAGTGAAATATTCATGTTAAAATAGAGGGAGGGGAGGGGAGCCATGAAAGGTACAGATGGAGCATCCACACTACACAGTTTTGCATCTATGACACTTTTAGAAGGCCGAGTCCTGCTGAAAACTAGCTAGAATTTGCAGGTTATTTTATGAGGCCAGACAAGGAAGCAGCTTATAAAATCCCCTGCAAGTCATTAGAGCTAGAGGCAGCCCCTTAAGCTCCTCACAGATAAGATTTGGCTAGTGTGGCTCGAATGTGCAGGAAGATACACTGATACTTTATTTCTCTATTAGCCTTCCACTGGCATCAACAATACATAAAAATCTCACACTTCTTATTTAAAAAACTACCTTAAACAGAACACAAGAAATCATAATACAGCTATGACAATAGAAAAGGTGTGCGTCTATATTAAATATAACATTTTCCTGTTATTGTAAAACAAATAAAGGGGTAGGGGACAAAGAACTGTGTATACCTTGCGAAAAATGCTAATGCAGAGTAATTTGCCTGTCAGGTATAGCAAAAATAGCTGCTCATTGGAACAGAACACAACAGTTCAAAATTGCCAGAGATCTGCAATTTTTAAACTTGTATTTGAACCATGTTTATAGTGGTGACTTGGAGCCAGGTTGATGCAACCATGTTGGATTGTCGGCCTATCCTATCTGTCATCAGCACTTGCAGTATGCATGACAGCGTGAAAGGCCATCTTGGTAGTATGGCCAGAGTGACAGAGTGTTCCAGTATGGGGAACCACCTACAGACTGCATTAGTGAAAATAGGAAATAAATTGTAATGTAATAAATGAATAACTGTCTTCTAAAAAATGCGTAGGTCCATGACCCCAAGTGAGTCTTGAGTGCTATCCACCATGTTGACCAGTGTAATAAAAGTACTGTTGTGAATCTTCATAATACAGAATAGTAACTCAAAAAATGAATGACAAAAACAGTATAAAGAATGTGGCCAATTTTATTAAAGCTAAAATTCTAAATTTTTTTGGAATGTAAATATTAAGAATGATGCCATAATTCTACAGTAGTTCAACAATTGCACATCAAACATACAGCATTTTGTTGGATATACATATTATATACAGTATATACATCCCAATATTAATATGTCAGCATCCACCCCCAGCTACATCATAAATGCAAGATCATACAATCATGTACAATGCCGCAGTTTTGGCAAATATTCAAAGATTGACACATACATGAATAGTGAATTCCCTTGGAAAACCAAACTTCAATTAAACTTAAAATAAATTCTCTAGACAATGCTATAAAATCATATTATTCTTATTAAAGAAGATGCAATGCCTGTCAGGTTTATAAGCAACACATTTTATCTGTGAAATAGAGGTTCCTGAAACTGGTTTCCTCTGAGAATTCAAAAACATTGTTTCAACAAAAAAGCACATTCTATGATTTTCAATGTTCTTAAATTTCATTTTGAGAGGTTTTAAAATATATAATAAGATATCCCATTACAAAATAAATTTTCAAGACTTTTACAGGTTGAATATACTTTATACATTATCACACAAATACACACCCCCACATATTTACATTAGACAGGACACCAAAACAACTTAAAGATTGTCTTTATATTCAGCAGGATAATATCCTTTCAAAATAAAGTTTAAAAATAATACAATCATTATATTTAAAGGGTCATACATATTTTGCACCACTTTCATGAGTAAAAATAAAATGGTAGCAGAAGGGTTTAACAGCATGAAAATGTGAAAATGATGATCCCAAAAGGTCATCACTTTGTACTTTTTTGTGTGGAGGGGGGGGGGAGTAAGAGGGGGTAGTCACAAGAAAAGAGTTTGCAGTCATTTAAGCGCTGTCCAAACTATCAAATTGTATATGACAAAAACATGTGACATGCCTAAATATAGTCATGATGACATCACAGCATTACCATATATAGACACATCATTAATATATGCACTATATAATTGAAGAATTTATTCTCAAGGTTTAGGAACTATTATTGTTGTCCATGTATTATTGCTTCCTTGTCCAAAATGATATTGATTGAAATTTAAAAATCTCATTCAGATACTCTAAATTGGTCCATTAGTTGCTTCTACATGTACTGAATGTTGTAGCTCACATTTATGAAAGCACAAGCGGCTGACAGGCATTTCAGCATTAATCTTATTTTACAGCTGATATCCTTATAGATTTGGAGATGAGTAACATTCCAAAATATTGGAATGCCAGAATACCGAGGATTTAACAGATCAGCTGAAGACAGCAGTGCTTTAACTACTGGTCTTCTGTTTAAATTTGACACATACCAACATCACACCAAAAAAAAATGTTGCTGTACAGTTAACTTAAAAATAAACTGTCATCTAAATGTAAATAGAGCAAAAAACTTTTAAAATGTATAACTTGCTCACGTTTCATATGTCACACATCATTTATTACAAAAATTATCAAATCCAGCAAAATTTTAAGAGTGTATGCAAAGAATATAACAACTATTATTTGTACGTCATGTCAATTAGTGAGGAAAGTTGGTTCTGTTCAATTTTTTTTTTTCAAAGATAATAATTTATTCAAATATACGACATAAGCAATTCATTTTTTTTTCAATTATCAATTTCATGACACTTACGTGGCAGTATTAAGAATATCTTTAAATTTGATATATTGCGCGATTCGAGAGGAATTGATGCAAGGATAATAAATGGATATGTAGAACATTGATTTATATCAGGTTTATTGTTGGATAACTTTAATGATAAATATTTCAACATCTCAACCATATTTAGCGATATCATAAATTATAAAGATATTATCAAATGTGAAAATTCCTAAGGGAGCGCATTAGATTAAATTTAATTTGAAGTATACATATTTATATCTGGTATTTTTATATAATGGCTCTACAAAATAATTAAATAAAATTGATTCCCTCCATCCGACACATAGATCTATAGATAGATAACTTTATTGTCCATCTCGTAAAATACAAATAAGGGAATTCATCTTTCATTTGCAAATGCTTAACAAAATTAATTGCTGCAAAATGACTCAAAACAAATTATGACAACATATGACTGTTTAGTGGCAGGATTGTAAAAACATTGGAACAAATCTATCACTGCCTACCTATAGTATAATGGTCCCTGAACACTTTACACATTTTCAACATGTGTGAGGGTCCGAGAAATGGAAATGCCATTTGAAATTCACATTATTCCCCTCGGCACTTTTTTGGAGTATTTGAGTCCACCAGGAACACACATGGGTAGAAAGAAAAATGCATGGTCCAAGAACTCAAATGAAATTCACAGTGAGATATTCAATACCCCTTGAATTGAATACTGTACATATACATGACTAACATTGCCTGCTTCATCCCATCACAAAATGACTGATTGCAATAAAGTTGAATTTGAATTATGTTACTTTATGATTATCTTGGGGAGAATGGTGTTTCTCTTCAAACTTAATAAAAAGTAAAGATTTCAGAAATGTTAAATTTTTTCTTGGTGAAAAAAATTTGAGGAAGCTCTAGTACTTGGTTATCCAAGATACATGTAGGTATGAATAACTTTAATATTTACAATCACTCAGTCATTGTGCCATTTAATGGATTATACAAGCACTTAATTTTATGTACACACCATGAATCTTATCATCAACATATTTCATTAATGCCAATTTCTATATCTTGAATTTGGGGGTGCATTTTGCACGTTTATATATGCTTTTGCTAATTATATGATTCAGTGAACTTGATTTCAAATAATACGCAAGTTGTCTTCCCCAAGCACTGTTGTTTCAAAAAACACATTCTACCAAATACTCACCTCACTGACATTTGTTTATCTCTTCTGAATTATCAATCATGAATTAATTAGAAAACATGGCATCATCAATGAAAGTCCAAGATATGTTTAACTTAGCCTCTATGTTACGAATCCTGAAATTTACATACAGATCCTGTGCATGTATATAAAGTTAAGGCTCTATATCATCGCTCACATCACGAACTAACACAATCAAAGTAGATTGTGTTAGTTCGTGAAATCACTGTAGCGCGTCAAAACGAGCGCGTATTGGTTGTCAAGCAATTTTGTATTCTTTACCACACAAAAAGTCCTTAACGACAACAGCGCGTATTTTGACGCGCTTTTTTGATTTCACGAACTAACACAATTGAATTTAATTGTGTTAGTTCGTGATGTGAGCGACGATATGTACGATATGTACAGGATCTGTATGTAAAAACTTGAAATTTATCTTAATCAAAATTAGGATTAAACTTCATCTTTGTTTTCATACTAAATTTCCAAAATGTTGGTGATTGACTTGCCAAATTTATTGCCAAATGTTGTCATGTAACAAAAAAAAATTAACAGGGACCTTATTCAATAAGTTTGTATATAAACTCATTGTATGATATCTTGCCATCCAAATTCTCATCAAACTCGCTGAGAATGTGGTAGAAATCTTCATCCAGCAAGTTGATTCCCATACTGCTAAGAATATTCTTAAATTCCAGGACACTGAGGTAGCCGTCATTATTGATGTCTGCTTTACGAAAAGCCCTACGTAGACTCTGCCAGTTTTGAAGCAGCTAAAAATAAACCAAGATTTGAATTTTACTTTTTCCAGACTTTACCAGATCTCAAAGTTTATTCAGTAAATATTTTTTGGTTTGTGCACTATAAAACATCTATTACAAAAATTTGTTTAATCTATAATAAACAACAATAGGACGACAATGCAAATATCATTACTACATATTTGCTATTATTACTATCCACAAAAGACAGCATAATATATTTAATTAAGCAAAAATCAAAACATGTAATTTTTAAAGATATAATCTATATTGTATAAGGGGTGATACTTTTGGGGTGAATTCTACTGCCCTGTGAGGCATAGCATATAGGAACCACACCATGACTTTCAAAAGTTTTTTGATTGGAAACATGTTACCTTCTTCCTGAGTTTCAACATGGCAGATGCGACCGTTGTGTTGGCGTCTTTAACCTGAGAAACCGAGAAAAACACAAGTAATAATAATTTTGCTTCCTGTCTCCATTTCTCAGTGACAGAAACAGGAAATAGGTGAGTTACAAGGTGGATAAAACAAGATTACTGTAGTTTACACTGTAAATGCCAACCAGGGCAATATTATTTGACACAAAGGGAAAGTATGACAGCAGAATAGAAAAAAAAATAGTAATCCTGATTGGTCAAGTTTTGAATCAGCAGACAATAATGACATCTTTAAATTTGACTTCACATTTTATTTACAATTAAAAATAACTTTATTACAATTACGTGTTATTAAAAAATACATTTTTTTTACATAAAATTGATGTTTACTCCCACACATACACACACTCTCAAATCATGTAATCACGGTAGGCATTTTTATTGCGAAGTATATATAACATTTTTCTTACCTGTGCAGTCAGCCTATGTGTGTACTGATCATATTTTGTGGTGGGCTTTTTTATGACAGGCTGTTCTAAGAAAAGTTGCAGAAATTGTAAATAATGAAACCTAGAATAGAAACAAGGAAGAAATGGTTGTTAGTAGCAAAATAAATTATTTACCCCTCTTAAAAAATTTATGATAACCATTAATGTTCTCACCTTCCAAATACATAAGTATTTCGCTGTTTTGACTCTCTGCAGATATTATTCTCGATGACGATTGAGGCAACCCAATCAAAACATCGAGACATTCTCAACAAAACAACAGTTCTTTTCAGAACTATCTATGTGGTGTACCGCAAGCATTTATATATTGTTATTTAGCCATGCAAACCTTCAAACAATATTTCAATAATGTTCTTGTGAAGTTGTTTTTGTGTTTATGATTATGAGGGCTAATGATTATTATATGGTAATACAAATTATTAAATACAAAAAAAAAGTTACAATTTGTGTATTAGTCAGGGATACTAAATTTTTCCATTACATTTATACATTTTTAAACAATAATTTGCCATAATTAATGGTTCGATAAATTAGCATAAATAGGATAAAATAATAATATAGGAACCCAATTCTTCATCAGTAAATCCCATAATGCCCTGCAACAGCTACAACAACTCAGTTCACAACAATAATGAGACATAGAATGATTTAAAGTGCTTCTCCTAAAAACTGGTCAGCCGAAATTTTAAGCATTCCTGCTAGTATGCATGTTATAAATGAAACATCCTCTTCCTTCCATCTGGTGATTGGATGTAAAGTCTCACATCACTTCCATTAAAAAGTACAATGTGTAAATATGAAGTATGGAGGTGAGATACCCACTTAAGTATTTCATGATGTTGATATGAACACCATATGGGAATCCATATTTTTATTACATACAGTTTCACTGACATCAATTGATAATATTAAGTTTTAAATGTCAAAAGGAAGCTTGTTTGTAAATGAGATCAACCACTTACTGTCCATTGTGATTAAAATCAAATCGAAGACTAAGCTCATTAAGCTCAACATTTGTTAAATTAAACTTTAGGTAACGGGCTAAACTCTGCAAGAAATAAAATATGGTAACTCATAATCAATTCTGAAACAATATGAATATTATAATATAGTTCTTATTGATTAACTTTTAGATCTATTATGGAATTACTATTGCATCTGAATAATTATAATAATAATGATAACATTTATTAATTTATTTATTCATTGTTTTTCCTGGGTTAACAACTCAGATGAAACCAACTGTTATCCTTATGATTATGTGCCCAGGATACGATAAACAAACATATCATAAGAAATAATAATAATAATAATAGAATTAAATCATAAATAAGCCTGTAATTAAGATGTATAAAAAAATTGTTCTTATTAAACGTAACAGTTTCTGGTTTGGTTTACAACTTCCATGAAATCTTTCAATGAATTCTAAAATACATTGCGGTGGAACATAGAGATTCATTGATTGTAGATATAGTTTTTATTTGATGGTTAATAATTAAAATATTTGTTGATCAGTTTGGTAGACATCAAATATGTCCCCATTAACTCCTGTTCAGCATCTAGATGATTTCGTGTGAAAAAAACCAGGCAACATACATGGCCAAGTGCTCTCTCAGTCAAAAAAAAAAAAACCTACACAATTACATCATTAGTAATGTAAAATCTACCTGAGACAGTTGTTCACAAGTTCTCCGAGGAAGCGGACTGGTCATAGTGGTTAACACCAAAAGCTAATCTTTTGGCTCTATAGCAATAACCCCTCCTCAGAAAAAAACCGGAAGTGTTATTGACATTTTATATTCTACATAAGTTAATAAAGTAATTTCAGTGAAAGAAAAATAGATTCCAATCCCTAATTATGTTGAGTAGATTTTTTTTAATTCAATAATTGTTTTGTCTCTATTGTTGCAGTGGGCAAAGGGTCCCATCTCTTTCTGTTTGAGGGAAAAACATTAATTTCCATCTATTAATATTTTAATTTACATAAATTTTGGTGCTAAATGACTGTTGTTCTATGTTTCGATTGAATGTATGAAGAGAGGGATTAATAGCCATTGCTTATCAGTCATCTTCAGCTAAATATCCTGAATAAGACATACGATCAGGTTAGAAAAAGTATGTTAGTGATCTAAACTGACCAGTCAGTTTATTTCCCTACTAAGAATCTTGTACCCCTTTTACACTGCAAGCTAAACACCAGACACAACCTGGGATTTTGCAATACGCGGGCTAGAAACTCCAGAGTTGTGGTTGGCGTAAACATCAAAAAATACAACCCGGGTTGCCAAACATCTCGCATTCAGTGTTGGACAAACCGGGTGTGCATTCCAGAATCGCCAGTGTAAACAGCACCGAATTTTGATTCCGGAGTTAGGCCTTACCTGGCACCTACCGCAGCTGTTGTCAGGTAGGTAAAACTTTACTAGCAACAGACTAGGCCGGCCTAGACACTTTTCAAATTAAACCCCCTGCGCTCCAGTATAGACTTGATATCAAAACTGCTGATTTAATTCGCATAATTTAAAAACAATCTGCATATAAATTCCTTCAATATTGACAATAATTGCGGCTTCGTCACGATGAGCGAAGTGATGATCAACATCGCAACAAAAATTGAGGGCGGTATTTGAACTCGAGTTCATTGCCGGTGTAAAATGGGAGGAACTCGGGAGCAATCCGGACTTTTTCGTTCGATGTAAATGGGAAATGCACCCGGGATCACTCCAGAATTAACACAGGTTTATTCTGCCTTGGCAGTGTAAAAGGGGTACATGTGTTTTCAATCAACCTAATTCTATTCCATATTCCATGAAAGTGAAATAACCCAAAAGACCTCTCATTCATAGTAAAATTATCAGAACCGACATGACTCATTACTTTGGCCCTAGAAAGTTTAAACCTGCAATAAGTCTACTATTTTTCGCAGGCAACCGCAAACAGTTTCCGATTACCGTGATGATGGACCAGAATTGTCATTTTCAGTGCTGGTACTTTGCTTCAATATACATCGACTTTGACATAATAATGAATCACTTACATATACTGTAGATGTTTCAATATATATCAAAAAGAGTGCAGTTGATTTGTATATGTGGTGTATGTATGTATTTTCTCACCAACCCATCATGGACATTTACAAATAAAATATCTTGATGGTAGAGTCAAGGATTGGTAAGATTGTGGCAATAGCCACAAAGAAAATAATACAGATATAACAATATCAAACTTCAATATAATACAAAACACTACAAAAACACCAACAAACACTAACAAAAACACCTAGAAACACTTTTTACTTTAAACTTTAATATTTTCTAAAGTAACACTTCAACTTAGATTTAAAGAGATCAAAATTAAACCAAGCATTTTACTCACCAAGTTACAACTAAACTCCACCTGACATTAGATTGATAATGGATGCAGGATATATATACCGCCCATACACCTGCATTATATTTCTTGTCTTTAAATGTAGTAAAGAAGTCAACAGGAAGCCACCCCAGTTTTTTTTAATAAGATTTATAATACGGATATACAGTAATGAATAAGTCAACAATGACAATAATTTCTAGCTTCATTGTTAATGGGTCTCAATAACATCGATCAATTGTTTTTTTTAACAGGAAGCCCCCACCACCACAAGTAATTTTTCAAAGGAGAGGTTCAAAGATGAATATTCAGTAATGAATACAAACCACTCAATTTCTAGCTTCATACTTTTTTTCTACTTGGACTACTGAAAAAGATCAATTGTATTTTCAGCCATACCTGGAAATCTGAAATTGGTATAGATGCCATGCCTTGTGGGTCTAGATCTCGTAAGCTCTTCTTGATGTAGTTCCAGTTATTAACCACCTGAAATAAAATATAATATAATTATTATTATATACCACATGCAGATCCTAGGAATATGATTGGTTGTACAAACAGATATATTTTAATATTGTTATAATTGCATTATAATAATTTATTCATTTTCAAATTTTTATTTGGTAAATTAAGGAATAAATTCTGTGACGTGAATATAATAGACAGCAACTTGTTCTTTAATTATTTATTCAAATTAGAGAAATAATAT
>NW_022704992.1:4380814-4391465 GCF_011630105.1 Anneissia japonica | reverse complement strand
CAGGAAATGGTATAGATGAATAACTGGCCTGATATTATGGTTAACATGCACTTCCCCGGAAACCATCCTCTTCTAGCGACATATACATGTGGTTCATATTAAGTGACAGATTTAAGGTCATTTATTTTTTAACAAGAGTCAGATTGTTTTGAGCAAGTTGTTGGGCCAAGGTGTAAACAAACAGAAAATGGCTAATATTTTTACAAGCAAACTTGTGACATTTTATAGTTAGGAAGTGAAAGCCATTGGATAACCTACTAAATCAGGTGAAATTAAACTAGATATGTAACAGCACATGCAACAATAGACCATAAACTGTTGCATTGTTGTTGAAGAGTAAGCAGAATTAAACAATAGCAAGTTACTGTTACTGTTGTTGTAGCAGCCTTCTTCCTGGCCATCAGTGACAGGATCCGTTGATAAATCACTGCTGGTATTTATGGGGAGATCAAATATTTACCACCATGATGCACGAATGTATCAGTTATCTTTTTATTTCAGTTTATACATGAATTTTTTTTTATTTTGTTTATTGAATTGGAAAAAATTAACTTCCCGTAACCCTGGGTGGGACCGTGACAGGTGCTCTCCCTCCAGCCTGGAAGGATCCTGGAGCTCATCGTTTGCAGGGACGCTCACATCCCTGAAAAGGCCATCCACAGCCTTGTGCTGAGAATGCCTATCGATTATCCATCTGACTAACTACGAGCTAGAGTGTTTCTCTGTCAGTTCTTGCAAAGCATCGGCGAAAAAACTGCGACCTGTCAATTTGGCTACCGGATATCACTCTTTGAAGGACTGTTGGTGATTTTCTATCAAGCCGCAGTCCTCGAGTAGTCTACACTTGGCCAATCAAACTAGGTCACTCTTCATACATATATTATCTTCAAGTGGAACTTGCAACATTCCATTTTATTCTGGTATATTCAAGAATTAACATGTGAATCGAACAATGTATTAAAATGATTATTTGTCTCTTTTTACCTTTGTTGTCTCAGCGATGTGGCACAAATCCATTTTAAAATCCATGTTTCTTACAGACTCAAGCCATTGAAGAATTGTTTGTGAAAGGGTGCTAAAAAACAATTTCTTATTATCTTAATTTATGTACTATTATTGTACATGTATTTTCATTGATTCATAAATAAATATAATGTAATTATAATTTTACCTTTGGTGCTATTCTTTTCAAGATGCTATTGGGCTGAAGTTTAAATTGGTTCTTGGAATCACTTTCTACCTTACTTGCAGAGTGTACAGACTCTATACTCTTAAGAACAACTAGATAAACAAGAAATAAACAAATATAAAATAATCTGTCAACGACTGAATCAGATTGGATTTTTTTAGTGAGAAAAAAGGATAACCCACAAAAGTCCAAAGACTTATTTCCAAAGGGGTCCTCTGGTCTCCCATATACTGGGAGACAATCCCCTACTCCTTTACAAAGAATGTACTGCATTATTATGTGCACATGGCCATTCCACACAGGAAGAACAGTTAAAGATCTCATTTGAAAGAAGTTGCACAATTGAAACTTGAATTTCAGCCCTCCAGCTGAAACACATGTTAGTTCACAATCTACACGGATTAGCACACCGCAGGGGTGATGCAAGGGTGGGCCAGTTGGGTCAAGTACAGTTGTAAGGGACATCTGGCCGTATTGACTTGGTATAAACTACTGAGTATTTAAATCCAAAAAAATATGGCTAGTAATCATGTGTTATAGTAGGCATAAACACTACTATGCAAACCAGGACCTACAGTACCTTCTTGCTTGTACCTAGACATAAAGAAATCATAAACTTCTGCATAATGGACCATGCCGTCTCGGGCTAGGTTCAGTGATGTCCACAGGTTTTGCAGCTCTGTAGGATGTAGAAGAAGTCCAAGCCTAACAACAACAAAAAAATGAAGTATTAATTCAATGCCATTCGAGGCTTGGCATCCCAAAACCAGTATACTGTCCCTAATGTTAAACTGAGTAATTAGCAGTAATACTTTTACTCACAAGTCGATTTCAGTAAATGACCTATCATTTTAAAGCTTATAATGTGAAGAATATGAATATATTAAAAAGTAAATTTGCCCTATTTATACATATTTGATTAAAATTGTATAACCATGACAAATTTAATTTTTTATTTTATTCCTTTAGTCACATGACTAAGGATTACAATAACGACTTAATCACTGCCCTATTAGATAGGTGACAATCAATTCACATGACAAACATATACACATGACGCTCTGCATAAACTAAGTCTCCTAATGAGAGTGGAGTTGTTTTGTTGTGAGAAAAAATCCTGTGATCTGACAGGATCTGAACCCAGATCCCTAGGATTGGAAGGCGAGCATGTAACCACCAAGCTATTCAACATATGCTTCTAAAATTATTAATATTTATTATTTATTTCTTTTAAAATTTTCTGTAAAGTATTTCTGATCTTGTTCACAAAATTATTAATATTCAACTTTATTGAGATTATTATTATTATCATTAAATGTCTAAGAATGTTCTGTAAAAAATAGAGTGTACATTACTAAAATGCTATCAACAATAGAAAGGCTAAATCTATGGAGAACAACAAAACCACTGAGAATGGGAAAAAACGTATTACAGTTCTACACTGAATACTATGAAAGCATATGTCAAATAAACCTCCGTTATTTTGCACTTACTCCTGTAGCCAATAATGCATCTGTGTCCGTGACATCCTTCCTGTAGCCTTTGGATCCAGCCGCTGGAAGGCTTCATGAGCAATGAGGCTCTTTGTACGAATAGCCTCTTCAACAAGGTCACTCAACTGAAATAAAAAAGAAAGATCAATTGGTAGGCGAGACTTTTTTAATGTCTTGTCTAGTGAACTTATTTTTTTTAAAGAAAGTTAGGGCA
Organism: Anneissia japonica; assembly: GCF_011630105.1. Classification (NCBI taxonomy): domain Eukaryota; kingdom Metazoa; phylum Echinodermata; class Crinoidea; order Comatulida; family Comatulidae; genus Anneissia; species Anneissia japonica. The sequence goes on along the minus strand of NW_022704992.1, from coordinate 4,388,569 downwards.
AAAAAAAAATTTATTTTCTCATTTAGCAAAATGGTTTAGAAAATACAAATAAAATTTCATTGATGAATGTAAACAGTGTAGAAATGACATTGATAAATGCTTTGAAATTATATAATTGAGGAAGAAGTATAAATATTTCATTTTTGGCTATTTAAAGATGAAGACGGAATAATAAAAATTTTGTTCTGAAATTTTCAATTTTTCATGCCAAAGAGTGTGTTAACTGGCCAAAAATATTTGTATTCAAAATTATCATTATCAGCAGGCAGCGGGTTCATTAAACAAGGTATAACAAATTAGTCCCGCCTAATGATAAAATGATAATCACAACAATATTTTAATCCCTCTTGTTTACCTCTGCAACAGATCTGTAGCGTGCTTCCATTTTTTTCTCCTGATTTTTTGACACAAGAGTTTTTTCTTGGCTAGGCTCATCTATTGGCTGTGATTCCTCAAGTTGACGTGGAGATTCCATTTGGCTTCGATTATGATTGGTCTTGTACCTTGATTGTGCAGAACCAGGAGCTAAAACAGGTCGTATCCTAGAAAATAATAAGTTTTTCAAACATTTATTAAAATTGAAAAATATGCAATCCTCAAATAATAAACTAGAGAGCAATCACTCCATAGAGGGCATATCGCCACTCTGTGCCGGAATACAGAATACATGCAGGGAGCATGGGCAGTTCCATTATTTTCGTTTATGCTCAATGGGTAATTTTCAGAATTTTTTTTTAATTCCTGTGACCTTGAATTTTTCCTTTAGATGTCCTACAATCAAAATTTAATCACATTTTCCTTACATCAATACGTAACACTCCACTAAGCAATATAAACAGCAAAGCAGTACCCGCTGCTACTTGGAAATGAGATTCAACACTAGTCACTAAGCGCAAGCTTGGTGGTCTAGTGGTTAAGACACCAGGCTAGTTATATGAAGGTCATGGGTTCGATTCCCACCCTAATCACTTGCAAGATTTTTTCGCAAGTATTTGGGAACATATTGATCATTCAGTATAACACCTGGTAGGGCAAAACATCATTCCTATTATAATAATATATATAGAAACAATGAATTTATTTTACCTTTTTTTGTTGAAAAGTCCAAGGAATTCTGGATATGGCACAAGACCATCTTCTTCCTGGCTGAATTGTAATAAGATTTTCTGAAGGTCTTCCTCTGTCAGTGATATATTAAGGACCTGCTCAAGGGCTGTTTGGAACTGATTCCGGCTAATGACCTGAATATCTGCTGTATCAAATTGCCTGCAAAACCAGCAACATCATGTTAGTACTAACTTCAAACTCTTCATCTGAACTTACCAACATTAAAATTTAAAAACTTCATTGGTTAAATTACTTTATATTATTCAACAATTTATTGCATCATCTGTTGCATCTGATGAAATATGACGTTTTTGTAAAAGACCTTATTAACATAATACATTACAGAATAATGAAATTAATGAAATGAATTTAATTAAGTTATTACCTTACTATACAAATTACAAATTTAAATTAAATAATTTTTTTTATATTATTTAATGTATTTCCGCCATAGGCAGAATATTGACATCAATAAAATACTCTTCATAATGCCCTTCTAGACTTGGCTAGAATAAATAATTTTTTTTTATTACTGAATGTTTTTGGACTTTGTTACTATGCAAATTACAAATTACAAATTAAATTAATTTTTTTATATTATTGAATGTACTGTATATCCTCCATATGGAGAATATTGGCACCACACAAATTCTCATTATAATTCCCTTCTGGACTAGGCCTATATTATGTATCAGCTCCTAATTATTAATCATATATCAATTCTTAAGCTTTACCTGAAAAAACCTAATAATTTGAGAAAACACCCATGAAAGACCTCAACCATTTTCGCTTCTGCCTCCTCAACTGGTAAGTTGCCTCTCGGATATTTGGTACCTGTAATGAACCTTGATTAAACAAAACAATTATGTTAAATGAAAAATATCTCTTTTATCACCTAATATAGAGAGGCGCTATAGCTTGATTGTTCAGATGCTTCACTTCCACTCCCTGGGTCCTTGATTCAATATTGCAAAACACCATGATTTTTCATAAGATGTTTTTTTCAGATTTTGTGCCTAAAAGTGTTCTTGTAACAGTGTTGAAATCAGTGATTTTTAGCATTGTGGGAAGCTGTGATATACACTAACCACATCAGTACACATTTCAACACAATGACCTGGGGTGATTTCAGGATTTGGTGGTGGGGGTGCATGAGAAGCTGATCCCACCATGGTGGGGGCTGAGCCAAGAACATTTTGAAAAGATGGACCTCTAGGTGCTCGGAAATTGCACTCTCATACCTTAAAATATTACCGGTAATTCATATCAACATACATTATTTTTCTTAATAAAATTTAGGGGGGGTGCGATCACACTGTCTGCACACCCCCTGCATCTGCCCCAGATGACACTGCAAGTTAAAAGTTTATTGCCTACCTTCATCTTTATATGATACTTGTAAACATCCCAAAAATTATATTATAATTACCTGTGATTTGGATTTGAGATCATTTTGTGAGCAATACCATGATCTGACCTTGACATGAACTTATAGAGAACATCTTTGTAATTTACACATCCAGGTGATCTTTCAGCTCTACATCTGCAAATGAAAATAAAAACATGAATAATGCATTGGGCAAACACAGTTCTTTCTCATACTAAATATGTGTATTTTAATTATTAATGAGGAAGAAAAAAAACTAATATGATATATTATCAAGACCATTTCATTGAGTAACGGTACAACATTTTATTGATAGTTCTGAAACTTGCCTCTCAAGAAGCTTGTCCAATTCTACAAGAGCCATTGGAATGTTGTGCTGTCTGAGGATCATCTGGAAGTCATCTTTGGTGATGCTGCCATCTCCAGTATAGTCTACATCCTTACAAGCTGCCATAATGGCCAGGAAGTTTTCCTCAACCTACAAGTAAGTATAAAAAAGGTACAATAGTAAAATGGATTGTCATATAAAAAACCCAAAAATGTCTTTTGAAAAGGCACTTTTAAAATCCATGCTATCTCTCTCCACACATAAGTACAAGTGAGTACCTGAAAGAATCAAATGCAAGTCTTTCCAGAAATTTTACTTGGTGCAGTTGGCCTACTCTTTAGGTTTCTCTTTTTTGTGACTGTATGAGGTACTTGTGTTGCTTCATTGTTAATCAGACCTAAATAGTTTGTGATTGTATTAAATGGTTGTGTTTTTCTTTCCACCACATATCTTCAAAAAGAAAACATCGTGTACATTACAACTTTCAAAATGTACCTTCTTTTAAGAGTAAAAAAACTAATCATCAAATTTTTGAAATCTAAAATTATTACCTATAAAGGAAAATTTATATCTCAACAAGTAAATTTACCTTGCTAAAAATGACTGACATAATGTCACTGTGATGATGCAGATGATTGCTGGATAAAGCATTCCTCTTTGGATCATTTCTTATGTTCCTTAGTGTCTTCTGTAAATTACGGCTGTTTTCTGCTTCCATAATTTGATCCTGTAAAGTAAATAATAAGTATTTTATAAGTTTACCTGGTAGAGTAACTTTCTGCTGGCAACCCGCTTAGCAACATATTACTATAGGCAAATATTGTATTATTTCATTAGGCCATTTTATTCTACGTTTTTCTTTTATTTAAGCATCATCAGGAATAATATGTAATATAAATCGCTTATCTTTGGAGTGACATTCATATTGTATTATTTCAACAAACTACTTAAGATATTTATATCTTGTCTGTTTCTTTATAATAACAATGTATAAATGGTGTTTTAACCATGAATTACATCATTCATATTTCTTATATTTTATATGATTTACTTCTATCAATATTAGTTCTGTTACAAAAAGTTCCAATACCAAACTTCACAAATTCCACCTCTCATATATGATTTTTTATGCCGCTGCACTATCCCTATAGAGTGATCAAGAATAGGGAGGTTCTAGTCCATGGCAGGTCTTTAGCCTAGCAGTTCAGGCATCTACAGGGGTTTAGGAGCCAAGAAGGGGCCTCATAGTAGTCAAGTAACAGGGCGTAAGTTTGGGGTGTATGGCCTTTTATCTTAATATTAATTAATACCATCCATCAAGATGGAAACCATTTTCAATCTATTTTTTACCATAGTGTCCTGTACCTAGTTGCCCCAGCTTCCCCCTCCCCTGCCCCCCACCCTCTCAATGCTTCTTGTGAAGGAGAAAGTAACCAGCATGAAATTAGGAATTAGCCCATTTGAATATAATAATGTGTTTATAGTTTTCATTTCCATTTCTACAGCATCTGTAGTTAAAGAAAGACACAGCCTGGGGATAAAATGCCCTTAACTGCAAGGCTCAGGAGAAAAAAAAAATGTTAATAATGTTGTACATCTAAATATTCTAAGACACTAAATTATGGAGTGTTTGATGAAATAGTTGGGAATGTTTAATAAATAGGCCCTACATATTTTTGAATATTAAAAAAACTGGGGAAAAGGCCAGTATTCTCATTCCTTTTAACAACATATCAAAAATTTGTTTTCCTCTGGATCATAGCCTTGACTGATACTGAAGCATGCTTTATAGTTTACCTGTAACATGCCTGAATCCATTATCCCATATGATGATACTGTTGGTATAACTTTGACCTTTGGCCGTCCTTCTAAATTCAGACCCAATAAGTGAAAAAACCGAGCTGAACACAGCTTACCAGTGTTTTCGAGATCATATCTAGGAAGAAAATGTTTAAAAATTAAAGATTGTAAAAAGCAGAAAAGAATTTGTTGTATTTCATGAAGTGATTGATATTATTTCACTTAAAAACAAGTATATATAGTGCCTAATGCAGGAAGCCTCACAGATCTTTGGTCACTAAATTCAAAACAACCACTCAATGTACAACTCCCTGTCTGTACAGCAAGGATCTGTACACAGGTTGCCACATACAAGTTACCAATTTGACTAGAAACATAAGATAATATGTCTTGCCTCTTAGGAAAAAAACAAGTGGTCATCCTTAAACCCTCCAATGGAAGACAAAGCTTCTGTTATGACCCTCTGAGCCATTTTTATGCCCCCCCCACCCCACTCTAGAGCATCACAATGATGATTCAGAATCTACTATAAATCTTACCTTTGCCATAGCTTTCTCATTTCATAGTCATCAAGCAGGGCACCGATGCTCGCAAGGCATTCCTGGAGTTGAGGTGGTAAAATCACCCCTTTCTTCCCAAAACAGCATGGTGCTAAATGATCTCGTAGATTGAAATCACTAGAAACAATCAGGAAAGAAAGAAAACTTTTTATAATGCAATGTAAATGCATTGTATCAGCGCATTAGTCAAATATATTTATTTAAAATTTCATCTGATTTTATTCAATGTGGGTAATACTGGTGATTAAATTATAAATGCATCAAACAAGCTTTTGTAGCATTTTTCTCAAACATTTCAAAAAACTAACTAGTATATTCTTTGATCTTACCATCCATGTCATTATCAATTGCTGCTTTAAAACACCTTCTCTTATTGTTTATTACAGTGGTTCCCAGTCCGGGGTCTGCGGATCCCTAAGAGGGTCCGCAAAATATAAATGGGGGTGTGCCATGTCAAAATGGTCCGCAGGGAGTTGGCGAAAAACATTTGGGGTCTGCAAAAAATTGGGGGGTTCGGTAGATTTTTAGACTAATATTTCATCATTCCATTATTTTTCTTGTCTTACAACAGTGTGATAAACATCTTAATGCTAATCATACATTGTTTTAACTGGGATCATATTTGAATTCCAATATTTTATTGGTGATCTGATAGAATCTTTTATATTTGTTTTTTATGTGTGCTTTTTGTAAAGATGTTTAGTATAGGAGAGACACTGGTAGTGCCAATGCTCAGGTAATGTACATCTTGTTTGCATGTTTTCTCTTGTATTGATTTTACCTAGATATTGAATAAATTTTTAAAATCAGGAGGGAGCCCTTAATTTTAGAAAATTAAAAAATAAATGAGATACTGAATAACAATGCTGTATATCATACTTCATTTGGAGTTTGTTTTATTGTTTAAGTTATCTCAAACTTATCAGTGGACGTGCCATTTTTTTAAAATGAATATATGACTCATCAAAATGTAAATTCTAGTGTGAATAGAAATTATTTTATCTACTGAATTCAATATATATTTTTGGCAGGTTATCACATACTATTAAAAAAACTGTACCATGGTTTTCTAAGGCATGAGTGTTGTTGTATAGCCAAGATGAGTGGTTTTTGTGATGTTAATGAAAGTATGAGGTCTACTCAAATTACTTATAATATTTTACCAAAATGAACAAAGACACCACAAAGACAGTGACCACACCCCTTCCCCTGGATACCTTGCATCTCTCTTTCTTGGTTTAAAAATTCACCAGTGGCATATCTAGAAGTCTTGAAATGGGGGGGTTGTTGGGGGCGCGAAGGTGAAGTGGGGGGCTCGATGATCAGTTGAGGGGACGCTAATCGCAAAATAAGGTGATTTTAGATGATTTTTAACTACTTGACCATGATTTTTTTGGGGATACGCCACTGTAATTCACACATAAAATTAAAATTAAGCTGTGGTTTAGTAGTTAAGATATTTGCTTTCAAATCACAAAGTCATACAGTAAAGCTCTACAGACTACCAAATTTCCTTTGAAAAAAACTGTTGTATGCTTATATGTAGTCATGATATGCCTATATATGGTCATAATGTGATGTCATCATGACCATATTCAGGCATGATATTGAATTTTACATATGTCAAAATGCATGTTTTTTTGCTTATAAACAATCTGCTCACACCTTACGAATTACCCTCAATAAAAATTACAGGATGAATTATCATGCTTTATGTTCATAATAATATAATAATAATAATAATAATAATAATAATAATAATAATAATAATAATAATAATAATAATAATAACAATATTGATAATAATAATGATAACTATAATTATCAGCAAAATGTAGTACTAAGCATACCTCCGCTGGCATTTATCTTTCAGGAGGGCATTAGCATATGTTGCTGAGACATAGTCACCATCCTTAATATGGTTGCCAAGTGTGTAATCGCGCAAGTGATCTTCTGTGTGAGCTCGTTTGCGTTGTGCGCACACTTCTTTACGTGTATACGGACTCATCCATTCCCGTTGAACAACCTGTATTCAATGAGGTTAGAAAATAACACTATAGCAGTAAAAAATGATTTGTTAATTTTAAAGAAACAGAAGTACAAAATAATTTCAACAAATATGGATAACAAAATATAATATAACTAAGTAATATAACTATATTTAAAAAATCATATTTAATAGAATTGTTTAATATGAAATGTGTGCCCATACCTCAGAATCACGAAATGCTGACATGAATTCATCAAAAGATATTGTTTTATTAGCATCCAAAACAAATCTGCAAAGAAACATTAATAATGAATAATTTATAGGCCTACGACCATGGTGAAAATAACAAAATTTGGAACTTATAGTAATAAATAAAATAAATTAGATGGGTTTTTTTTTTTCATTTCATTTCAATTATTTTGTCTATGGCACAAACAACAATACAATATACAGACACCAAAGGAGGCAGATGGGATTGTCAAAAAGTTAAGGGTGTGGATCAATCAAACAATTGTTAATTCATAAAATGTTATATGTATGCTAATTGTTATTGTCGTGATGGAATATACAATAACTGGATTTG
>NW_022704992.1:4355871-4380567 GCF_011630105.1 Anneissia japonica | reverse complement strand
TTGTATTTTCTATTTAATTAGCATCAAAAGGCTGCAGCATTATATTACACTATATCAACAACAGTCCCACTCGTACCTATGGTAATGGTAAACACTGAGTCCTGCAGCAGTTGCATTGTGGGTATGCATTCAATGTCCCACTGGGATCAGTGGGCTTACAATTAAAGGAATTTCAAGTGGCATATATTGATCAATAGATAAACCAATCAGTGACAAAGCCTACAGTTGAATAATTGATTTGTTGAATTATTATGTTATTATTGCTCTGGATAAGCCCTGGCCTTCTTTTTTTTTGCGAAATTTAAATGGGCTTCTTTTCAAGATGGGCTTCTCTTCAAAGCTACTTTTGCAAAGTAAAGAGGGGGGCTTCTTTTCAAAATGAATGCTGTAAAATTTGGGAATTACTACTATAAAACAATAAACAGGGCCACAGTAACATCAATCTATATCACGGTTTGTATTAACTAGCATTAAATCACCATTGCTATTGTATAAACCAAGTATGTTTTTATTTTTTTGTTTCCTTGAAATTCACTACAGTGTATGTACTGTACAGAAAGAAAGGAAGCCCACGCTATCTTGAAAAGAAGCCCATGGGCTTCTTTTTAAGGCTATTTTTGCAAACTAAAGAAGGGGCTTCAATTGGAGATGGGCTTCTTCTCAAGATTAAGCCCATTGGGCTTCAAGGTTTTACAGTATATAATCAAGCACACATTTTGCCATCTCTTTTTCTGATTGGATAATAAAATATGGGCCTATTTTTGTGGGCTTTTGTAGGTCCCCACCAATAATTTGCTAAACAAATTGTTTTAATTTTTTTTTTTGGCAAAACAGGCCAATGGATCACTATTGTTTAATTTGGGCAGAAGGTTTTATTGGAGATAAAATTATAAAAAACCACCAAATTATTCTTCCACATCATAAAAAACATTATTGCAGAAAATCAATTAGTACAGTTTAGTGAGGATGCGTCTATGGGTTAAAATACCGTAGTTTAACTGTACGCATGTAGAAGAAAAGCAGTGTTCACTATAAACGATTGGCTCCCCAGCTATTAATAAATTATTTGTTTATTAAAGTACCTATATCCTGTTAGAATATCTGGTGGAAATTGGTTTGGGTACATATATTATCTTGTATCTGGGTCCTGATAGTTTCATGTCAGTTTGTATACTTCCATAAACAAACACTTTTAACAAGAGAGCAAGGGTACTATTTGCTTTGTTGTTTGATCTCATTATTCTTGTCAATAGTTTTAATCCATATCTTGTGTCTATAAATCTAATACTGTTAGCAACAATATCCAATGTAATCTATGCAATATTACAGGAAATATTGATTACCATACTTATTCGAATAAACACTGAATAATCCCTCTTCTCCCTCACCCCAACCAAATGACTGTAAACAAATCTAATGGAAGCAACATCATTCTCAACACATTCTATTAATGTTCTACTCCAGCAGTAATAATTTTTTATGATCACGTAATAACACATTTCGACAGTGATTACCTGTATGTGTTGTAGTTCCACATTTACAGTAAAATTAAGGGGCGTTTTAAGTATTACGCTACAATTTTACACTGAAAAAACATAAATGCCTCCCTCGAATAAATGCCTCCTCAAAAACCTTCTCAACAATAAACCCCATGAGGCATTTATTCTGGTGAATTAAAACGTCGCTGCCTAGGCCTAGAAAGGCCAAACACTCCAGGTTGTAAACTTATAAAGTGCAGTCGTTAATTACATGTCTGCATCAAATTTTTTTTACACGTTTTATCAGTTCACATACTTTGATCTTCAATCTACAGTACTACTGGCTAAACTGCACAGATGCACACATTTCTTGGTTTTGCTTCATTCTCCGATGTTCAGACACCCCTAGGGTAGTGTTGTTTCTGAACAACCCCTCCCCCCTTTCAGATAACTCTGGATCTGCCACTACCAAGAGGTGGGCTTTGCAGAAAGGTCTATTAAGCTTGCTTGTACAGTAAGTCATGCTATTAGTATTTTTATACCTAATACAAGTTTAAACATCCCCAGTATAGGTATAGTATACACCCTATTAAAAAATATTGGTAATTTCCCTAAATATGTGACATAAATTACATTTATTAATAGAATAAGTCTTACCTCATCTGAACTGTATCTGCTTTGTAGGGAATTGCCAATCACTGTCTGTTTGGGTATACTAGCCTTCTGTTGTCCAGACTTGACTTCATGAACTTTAAAAGATCAAAGTAGCAGTGATTTTGTGACAGAACATCATTATATTTTAAAATTTAAACAAGTCTACACTACAAAGTAGTTGTATATTCCATTCTAGTTGGGACAACTTTCATGCAAAATGTCACATTTGGTACAGTAGATCTGAAGACAGAAATTTAAAACCAATGTAAAATATCAGTAGGCCTATATTTTAAAAAATCACTCATAAAAGAGGCATGTTTAATTACAGATAACATATTCTCCTCAAAACATTAACTGTCACCCACACTAAATTTTTTTTTAATTATGAAAAATCAATATAGAAAAGAAGATAATTATATTCAAATTTAAGTATGACAGTGCCATTTCTAGCCATCCAGAAGAGCCATATCCATGAAATGTCTTATTTTAGACCTAAAACCATGGTGGGGTTGAGGTTGTCTAAACCCTCCTTCTATTAAAGTCCCCTCCATGGGCCCCCCTCTATGTTGTACTACCGGACCCACCACACACTTGAATATATCATTAGAATATTGCTGCACTTATATTAAATAACAACTTTCAAATACTATACCTGGAGGCCATGTCAGCATGCGATGATGTTTAAGCAGTGGGCAACTCTCAGGCCGTAAAGATGGCAAAAGATTCCCCTGCTCACGTCTGGGTCTAACTGATGTCGGCCTAGAGAATGGTCTTGGACTAACAACATCACCTGATGCTGATCCAATGATATTTAGAGTGTTTTTCTTTGCCTGTCGGCTTAAGGGATGCTCAATGACAGGTAGGTTTGCTGGCCTTGATGAGGAATGTCTTGCTGATAGTGTCGGCATTTTTTCTTTGTTTGGTGACTTCAGAGAAATGAGGTTAGAAATGAATTTTAAATCATTTATATATACTGTAGTTTAAAACAAAAAAGAAACCAGAAAATTTTGTTAATCATGTTACAAAAAAATGAGTATTCTGCATCAGACAAAAAGAAATACAGTAGCTCATTTTGGAAAGCAGAAAAGTAAAGAAAGCAAGCATTTACTGAACTCTAGTTGTCAGTAAAATTATGATAGAACTTCAGATATTCCATGTTTATATAATTGGCCTACTTTGGTAGGTTTTCTACAGTCCATAGTAATAGTATTATTTGTATTCATTTCTCTATGATTATTGTATTTTAATCTGTCCAATATTAAAATTGTCATCTGCACACATAAGATATTGTTGGTAGTAGCCTATACCCGTGCCATGTTTTCTGTACTCACCTCCTAAACCCAGGGCCAGGCTAGGCTAGGCTAGCTGGGTTGGGCCTGTCAGTAGCCTTCAAAAATTACAAAAAGGTATATCAAGGCAAGCCAAGAAAGAACCTCACGAAATCATCTCTAGGCCTAGAGCTATACCAATCTCCAAGACGCCAGCAGTAACTTTGGCAGCAGGCTCAATGAATATAAAAAATAATAATGATCGTTGAAAACAGTAAGTATCTGCTCCGTCGAATACCTACCAATACTTACCAACAAAAGTACAGACAGAGAGATGCAATTACGCTTATGAAGCAACCACATTGCTTTTATAGGTAATATTCAATTACCTAAATTCCTCTCCTACTAATTTTCCTTTCTTGAGGCAAGTTCATACCTAATATCTAAATAGGATTATTGTGTTCATGTATACATATATTATTTCCTTCAAAAAGATATTGGTAAAATATAATATGAATAAAATTACTACAAATATGCCCTAAATAAAAATGAACGAGTCTTTGGCATTGCTAGGTTACCATTTCGATTGGGGATTCCCTTGTGCTCCTTTTGCTTTTGTTATGTTTTTTTCAGCGTATAGAGGGCGTAGTAGACTAAATTTTGTTTTCAGAGAGGGCTACAAATACAGTAGTATTATACGTAACCACCTGGTCGGGGAAATGTGGGGAAAGGTATGATTTATATTCCTAGGCCTAGGCCTTAGGCCTAGCTTTTACAATCCTTTCATGTATACGTTTGAAAAAAAATGCGGTATTATGTATACTGTTAGTTGTAAGTAAGGCCCTTTTCCTACTCATTCATGTTTAGGCTTAGTAAATAACCTGGCCTAGGCCTACACCAGTGACCAGTAGGACCCGGGTCTAGCCTAAGCCTAGCTAGCCAAAAGGCCTAGAGGGTAGGCCAGAGACCCTGTTGATGTAGTAGGACTAGGCTAGGCCTTGTAGTAGAATTCAGGTAGGCGGTGAGGACCTATTAGGCTTAGTACTACTACTTTACTACTAGGTCCTTCTCATATTGGTCCTTCTTCAAATGGACTGGCCTAGTTTAAGGCTAGACTAGTCCTGATGTACGAAATTAGGATTGAGGAATTCAGTGAATTACAATACATACATTACAAACTTTGTAACAGCCTAAATAAAATGCTAATTAGGGCCTATATGAAATACCATGGCCTAAAACATTGTTTGAAGTTTGAATAGCAAATTAACATAAACATAAATATGCATAGCATAAAATTAATTTTTTTTAAAAAGAATTTATCTAGCCTAGCTAGGCTCATATACCTAGCCTATGTCTATTTCGTGAATACTTAACCTGGGTGAACCGATATAAACTGATATGGTGGGGGGCCTAAGCCAGATTCCTAATGAAACTTACCCCTGAAAAACAATGGAATCTAACCCAGGCGTATATAATGCATCAACGTTATGAAACAATCCTCAAATTGCAGGTAAGTATTTCACTCATAGACCAACAACATCGCTTCTGAATTGTGTGATTTTTTTATATCTTTTAAAGAGGGATTGCAATTCAAGATATGTGACGTTTCAGCACTGATGTAAATTGTGCAATTTAGTGACATTGATTATTATTAATATTTATTTTCTCCATAGTTATAACAAGCTAAGGGCACAATCAAGCAAAATGTTGTAAAAATACTGATAGTGTGGAAGACAGACATACCATAAATGAACAAAGATAATAATTGTTTGGAATCCGCAAACAATACACTCATCAGTAAAAACATTTAATTTAGGATAGAAAAAAAATATTTAACATACCTTTTATCAGAAGGAAAATGTGAAACTTTACTAAGTAAAGTATATTAATAAATTTTAATTTGTATTTTAATAGGAGGTTAAATCTGCCAACAGTTGGGAGACTGCAAATTTAGGGGATGAAGCAAGACGCGAGAAGTTCCTCCGCCTCATGGGAGCAAAGAAGGTAATATTTTTTGGAAAATACTTAAGTCTTATGTGCCTAAATGTATGAAAAAGGGTTTTTTGTATGGTTGGGTTTGAATTTTTCATTAAGTGGTACTGGTACAGGAAAGTATAATGCACCTTTTCCTTGTGGTTATAAAACGCAATTCTTTTCCCTGATAATTAGATCCACATGCTTTAAGTGTTGCTGCTGTTAATCAGCGCAGGAGCAGGCAACCCCACCAGGTACCCATTTATACTCCTGGATGGAGAGAAGCAATGCAGGTAAAGTGCATTGCTCAAGGACACAAGCGAAATGCACAGCAAGGGATTGAAAGATTTGATCATACTTTATACTTGTTTAAATTCTACTGGTAACTTTCCTGTTAATTATTTTATCCCTACTATATTTAATATTTAAAACAACAATGTATTTTGTTTAACAGAGTCAGGGAGCTGCACCTTCATTGGGACCCACCAAACATACAAGAACAGGTATTTTGCCAGTTATTATCATGCAGTTGCAACAATTATTGACCATTCAAAAACACTTTTTTAAATCATTATGAGGCTTCTCCAGTAACATGCTATCCCTATTTGATAAACAGTAGAAAGACTGCAATTTTATTTTTTTTCAACAAATTCTCATAATCTGGAAAGCTCTGATCAGGGCAGTTTAATAGATGCAGTAGAGCTAAAATGATCTATTAAATCAATCAACTATTAATGAGTCTCATGAGGGCAGTATAATAGAGGCAGTAGAGTTAAAAAAGATTTATTAATCAATCAGCTGAGTGTTTCTAGAGCTCCTCATCTAAAAAAAAGTTATATAAGTTATACTGGAGGTTTCATAAACATCTACATGAGGCTAATTGTTAGTAGCGATTACCAGTTTTGTTTTTTCTTTATAATTATAATTATATTTTGTATAGCATATGAAAAAAAAAAAAATTGGAACAGAAAATTCAATATTTGGCTGGCTTACTTTGTATATTTGTATTTTTTTTTAGGATTGAATTTGTGAGTATGTTTTATGACAAATGGTATATTATTAGGTCTACTAAATACACTAATTTAATTTTTCTCTGTGTATTCAGATGAGCAGGAAAAGAAAATGCAGTCAGACTTAGAAAGTCAATTTCAACACAGTCTTGATGCAAAGTTAGCTGGCAGGAGTAGAAGGCATGTTGGATTTGGTTTTCAGGATGAAGATGAAGAAGAAGCAGTAGAAAAAGAGAAGAAGGCCAAGGAACCGCAAGGAACACACATACGCTTTGACTCGGATGATGATAATGATGATGAAGATGATGCTCAAACAGAAAAGAGTAAAGAACAGAAGAACAGAACTGAAGAAGATAAGGTTGAGAAAGAAGAGTCTGAGAGTAAACGAAAGAAGAGGAAAAAACTAGAAAAGAGTCAAAAGCACCACGTTTCTAAAGTTCAAAGACAAGAAGATGAAGAAAAGAAGATCAGGACAGAAGAAGGGAGCAGTCCAGAAGAAGAGTCAGAGAGTGAAAGAAAGGAGAGAAGAAAAGTAGAAAAGAATCAGAAACACTGCTCAAGTACAGGTATGATTTTAAGAGCCAATTTGTGTCAACAACAGTAAATCACAATAAAATTTTTGTAGTTGTGTATGCCTGGACCCCTTGTTACATACACAGAAATTAAGATTGGATTTTGAGGTTCCATGTCCCATTCAGTGGTGTCACGCTTGGGCGCTGACAGGGGCGGAGCACCAGAGCCTCCAGGCACGAAGGGCCCCGACATTGTAGTTAAAAAAAATAATATAACATAGCATAGTGTCATTCAATGAGGCCCCGACAGTTTTAAACATTGAAAATACACTGGCTTGGCATCATCATACAGAAACCGCATTATCTCAGGGCTCATGTAAACGATCGCTGCAGTTTTCGTGTCTAAGGCAAAGACACTATGTTATGATCTGGCAATTAAAGATGGCGGAAAGGGTAAATCTGGTGGAGGTGCAAGGTCCCAGACAATGCCCCGACGAGGGGTCGGATTTCCCCGATGAAAGCAAAGTGGGCCTGGTCGAGCTTCAAATAAAAGGTTTTGAAAGTGGTCGAAAATTTTGACAATTTAGGAATTTCAAAGGCTTATTTAATCCCCTCGTCGGGGGGTCCTGGCAACCTCGCTAGCGCCACCCCTGAACAACAGTCACCCTGACGCCACAGGTCCCATTTGTTAAACATCAATTATATATGTGTCTACTGGCATGAAAATTAGGTATTTGGACCCATCAACTTTTCACCACCCTCAATACACTGTATACAACAAAGTAACACATAAGTTGATATAGTGTGATTTGGTCATGGTTTATTACAACAAAATACAAAGGGAATGTTGCAACAATCAGTCCCTTTAAAACAAATTTCCAAGAGTTATCTGTGCACAGAGTGAGTTAATTTCAATCAGCAATGAGAAAAGGGGTCCATATTTTAATTAATTGCTCTGAAGAATATCTTGACTTTGTTGACATGCAAATAGTGAATGTTCATGATGTCTTTCCTCATTCCCTATGTGCTCCATGATAATTCCTAATCATCCTAGCTATCATTTGATGATTAGGCAATGGTCCCCTTCAATTTATGTATATATAAGGTGTTGAAACCCAAGAAATGTCAACATTTTGTAAATCAATGATTTAATGATATCATTAAATCATTTTATTAATGATATGATGTGAAAGTGTTGTTTAGGGTTCTTATTTGTCAATAAGCTTTTTCCTTTTCTTTCTTTTAGAAGAAGCAACGAAATCAGAGAAGAGGAAAAAGAAAAAATATGATACTATGTTGCATGAAGAAGTTAAAAGAAAAAAAACAGAAGATACTGGTAACCAGGATTCTGACGATTTATCTGGTAGTTCGTCCAAAAAAAAGAAGCATAAAAAGAAAAAATGAAACATTGGGTGTTGTAATGCCAAGAGATTAGATAAAGTGGGACTACCTAAAATTACTGCTGCCTTTGTATCTCACAATAATTAAGACGGAATAGTTCTGTTTCAGAACTAGTGCTTGTGTTGATCTTTACACATCAATTGTCAGTACGTCTATCAAGCTGAAACAGAGTGCGAATTAAGTTTTAAATACTAAAATATGTATATATACATAAGGTCCACCAGCTGCCTAATCTGCAAAGGACATCTATCACATGTAGAATCCTACGTTCTTTAATCCCAGGAAAAATTACATAATTTGTTGTCTCATAAAAATGAGACAACATGAGTGCAGAAATTTGAGGCAACCAGGCTCTCAATTTCAAATTCCCCAGTATTTTACAACACTTGCGAAGTCATGTAACATACAATTTATTTAAATTATTATTAAATGATTTATCCAATGAATGAATTGCTGTTTATCTGAAAACCTATTTTAAAGAAATTATGGTAATAAAATTAGTGAATTACAATTCTAAATATGAACAACTAATAGTAGGTATGGCCATGTGGGTAACGTATAAAATAAAAACACTTGTAAGCACTTTATAGACCAACTTAAATTGTTTATTACTCAAGCTTTTGTCAGCAGTCTCTATTGGTTTCATCGGGATAACACATAGTCAAATAAGATGAAGATGTTACAATCATATCAAGCATAGCACTTCAACAAAAAGTTCCTTTTCTTCAGTTGTATAAAAAAGTGTCTCTGGTGGGAATCGAACCTGCAACCTCTAGCTATGAAGGCAAGTGTCATGCCCATTGACCTATAGAGTACAGTATACATATACATGCAGGTCTACCCCCAGGCAGTTGCTTTCATACAACTTAGTGGATGTAAACTCTGAACTGTTTTGCATCCGCAAGACAGTTTATCGTCTATATTGTACCATGTATATAGTTTTTGGCAATTATACAATTTTCCTACTAAAATTCTTTTAAAAATTATTAAAAAATAAATGGAGGAATGTATCAGAATATTAAAGTTCTTAAAATAACAAAGTAATATATAAATTAATATAATAAAGTCAAAATAATAATATCAAATGTTTCATCAACATTTTAAATTCCTTCACCTGCCTTATAAATATCAAACACCCATAAATCTTCATGCACAAATCAGAAAAAGGATCAAAGTTCAAACATAAATAAAACTGTATTCATTAAGCATTGGCAAGGACATACCACTATTAACAATTGCAAAGGAAAGTGGTTACAGTACTACTAATGTAACCAAACAGTCCACTATTTGAGGCTTTAAACCAAAGCATGTGCTATCATCAAGGCTTTCTAATCTATAAATATCTTCTTAATAATAAACTTCTTTAACTCAAGTACTGCGCAAATTCTGAGTAATATAATAATAATACAAAATTTTAACACATAGACATACATTTTAAGTTGGCACAGTGGTGTAAAAGGCTGCCGCAGACGGAATGGTTTGACCATGTGCCAGAGTATTTTGATCGGCTCTTACATCATAGAAGCACTGTGCATTTAACATTAGTTTACGTTATGTTTTTTTTTTTTAATTTTTTATTAGAACTTATTGGCCCCACCTTAAGAACAGTATTTTGTGAAGAAATTGATTTTGTTTAATTAACACACTATTTGTATACTGTTATGTATGTGAGGTGTCATGACAAAATGAATTGTGTGAAATATGGATGAACTCATATTTTTACAAAAGTGGGGTTTTATGGTTTCAACGGTAGTGAGCTTTCTTAATTTTTCAGGAATCTGAATTAGAAAACCTAATGCAAAGACCAAAATAAAGCTTATGATGTCATCTACCAGAATATACAAGTATCAATATATAAACAACTGTTTCATGTTTTATACCAAGAGACTCATTTTGTGAAGACACCTCTTACACTATTGTTTATCAATATCAATCTGAATTTTTTTTTTACAAATTTTTAGGCTCAGGGCCAAGGATATGCCAATGGTGAGCTTAATCATTCTTGAAGTGGCAATCCTTTCACAAGACAAACATGCAAACAAGATGCTTTACATACACTAAGCCTCATTATGAGTGTTAGGGGAGTGGAGTTGTTTTTGGTCGTGAGAAAAAATCCTGTTGACATGACAGGAATTGAACCCAGGACCCTGGGATTGGAAGGCAAGCACCTTAACTGCCAAGCTATTCAACTCCACTCCAATTGATATACATAATAAAGTTGTAAGCACAATCTTTACAAGATGCTAAATAAATACTAAATATTATCTTCATAAAACAACTATTTACCTGTAAAAACAATCCCAATTGATGTCAACTCAAGCCTTCATCATGTCAAGATTTCATCTGGCTGTGAGATATTTACTCTAGTTCTTTGGGTATGCACCCATTTCAGGTATAAGCCCCACCCTCTAATTTATACCAAATTTTATGCACCAGCCTTTCATCTGACAAAAGCAAATGATTAGAATGAGTAGATCTGCTAGTTTTGCAAATACTTTCCGAAAAAATAAAATCTAAGATTGGATTTGAATTAGACATGCAGTGCTGAAAAAACTTTTAATTGGCCATCCCCTGACATTTTAGTACAGTTATTTTTTTAAATGGGATTTCCCACCCACCCCCAAAATCGACCCAATTTTGTGCTCAATGTGGGTGAGCTTATACCAGAGGAACAACAGTATTGGTTTTATATCGATAAATTTATTGTTTTAATATACTGTATACAGAAAACAGATCAAATTGTTTGAACATTTTAATTTTTATTATTACAATATTAATATTATTCAATATGATAAATCAATAAACAGCTTTAACCTCAACATCATGGTGGTTATAGAAATCAACTAAGACGTCGATAACAACACTCATTGCGGTAACAGTCTCATCAACACTCTCCAGGAGTTGCCGTTCATATTCAGGTTTCTCAACGTCATCCTCATCGACAGAAACAAAGCGGATGAAGTCACCATACGTTGGTACTGCTTTTGCTGCCAGCTGAAAGAGAGCATAATTAATTAATTTTTTTATATTTCATGCAAGAAATAAAAATCCTGGAATAACAGAACAATTTATTAATTGGTTTTATGAGATATGGTTTGATAAGGTTATTAAAAAAGCTCTAAAAAAATATTAATATGTAAGGAAAGAAAACATGGATTGCTAATGGAATTGAAAGAGATTTTCAAATTACAGATCCGACAATCTAAAACTAAGCCACCTTTTGGGTTGGGTACTGGCTTGGGGTTATTCTTTCCTTGTTTTTCCAATTGCATCTGTTCACTTGTTTTTGTGCACAGACACCCTTGTATTTTGCATATAAATATATAACCTTTAACCTTTATATTATATTATCATTCATACGATGAAGGTACAACTTAAATAAAAAACGTACAGCAAATACGCCCCTGACCACCCATCCATGATATTGCTTGAGTGTTTTTGCGTATGCGTTGTTAGCAGCAACACTCAGATCTCGTTGACCATTCTTGATGTCCGTAAGAAATTCACAGATGTAACTAAGTGCCCTAGAATGACAACATAGATCAGTATATTAGAAGTGTACATTTTTTAAAGAAAAAAAATATGCATGTATTTGACATTGTACAATATGCCTCTTTTAACTTAAGAAATGTAGTCTCTACTGACTGGAAGGAACTCTCCATAGCATATGTTTTTTTCAATTGAAATCTAAAACTGACTGACTGAGATTAAGAGCTTAATGAAAAATATGTGTTGAACAATGTGCAGTTGGTATTTGCCAGCTGCAGCAAAAATACTTCATACATAAATGTATCTACATTACAGGAAACAACATTCTCCCAAACCTTCTCCACGCACAATAACACTCAATTAGCACTCCCCCAGCACAAACATCATGGATTCCCCACTAATATGTATATTCATTGTTCTTTATGAAGATTCTTCACTTACACTTAAATATATAGTGTATATATATATATATATAGTGTATATATATATATATATATATATATCCACAGTATCTGCTATTTTTGTTTTTATATATACATTTGCCTAATATGCAACACCTTTCATTTTTATATTACATATATGCAAATATTATAATTAATATAATAATTATTATACCTTCTTAACCACATGAGTGCATCAGTAGCGGAGTTCTTTACTTGGGTAGTGTTATTGTCAATCTCTTGCATTACTATCTTTTGTAGAGTATCAAATGCCACAGGATCTGTTGAGTATTTTTGCTGTAATTTCTGAAGAAAAAAAACACCAAGGGAAGTTTACCTGAACTTGGATATGGTCCAAAACTTTCAATGCTTGCTTTCTATACAGTGTATCAGATTCAGAATGTAATATTGATATTTAGTGTATTAATTGCAATGTGAAAAGCTTGTATTAATGAAAGTTTGTATATAATATTCATATGGCTTATTGTATTGTTACTGCCTTATTGTACATCTGAAACTAAAACTGATGTTTAAAGAAACACTTTGACTACATCCGCTGAAGAACAAGAACTGCAAAAGAAATGTTATGATAATAATTATGATGATCTTAGTGATACACATAATGATGACGATAATAATGGTGAATGTTCATAATTAAAATGCTGCTGATTACAATTAGGATGCTGATAATGTTGATGATCGATGTTCAAAATAATAATGATGATGAAAATAATGTCAATTGTGGTGCTGATAATGATAACAATGATGATGGCAACAATGTGGACAAAGACAAAGTTGACAATTTTTAAAATCTTCTCATTATATATTACTCTACATAATTCAATTTCAATCTCACCTTAATATTACCATTTACATCCATTTTAACTGGAGTGAATGCTGAAGAATTTAGCGCATCTTAAATAAAAACAAATATTAAAGAATTGCAATTAAAAAGAAACAAATTTGTAACATTTAAGGTAGTATATATTTAGCTGTTATAATGCCTTTTTTTCTTTTTTTTACACAGAATTGTGATGATGATTGGTGAGGGTGCACTACAACCCTAACTTTAAGCATAGGCAAATATGAGTTGCAGGCAGTAACATATACACTTTGTACAATTAAGCAAATTACAGGTTTTCCCTGTTTTTGTTATTGTCTAATTAGTTAATACTTGGATTGAACAGCATCTATTTTGAATTCATAAATCATATTACCATCATAAAATAATAAGCACAGGTATAATGAATTAAGTCCAGAAAGACTTACACCAACAACAGGTTTTTAGGAAATTCTTTTATGGGTGTCAACATCAAGTCTAATAAACTTACCAAAAAACCCAACGACTGAGACACATGCATTTAAGAAAATGTCTGTTGGTATACTGAAATCCGCTCCTAATTTAATATCAGAAAAACTGAAAATACAAAATGATAAAACTTAAATTTACTTATTTGCATTAAATATTCACTACTATTTCTCTGTTTATTGTTTGTAAGTTTTAGTAGAATTATGCAACGAGTAATGAATCGATCATCATTTTGTAGAGCAGTACATATTGGTCTACAAGTGAATGAATTTTTAGACAAAAAGGTCAAGGTCACAGAAAGTCAAATGAAACATGTTAATAATGTGATGTACCATTGATATGCACTCTATCTTTATTAGTTTTTTAGGTCAATCAGACATTAAATTCGTATATATAGGTCAAAGTCAACACTTGAATCCACCTGTATTCATAATGAGATGTTTACCTGCATGGAATTGATGAGAAGAAATTAGGTATTTTTTCAGTCTTTTCAAAATCTAATGTTCTAGAAGAATGACTATTTCTTGCGGATGTTGGTGTGTGAATCCCATTTGGTTTAGCCACGTCATTCATTGCCACACGTGATTCGCTGTCAGGCGACTTTGGCTGTTTTTCTGATAAATTATGTCCCTGGTTTTCATTGGCTCTAGGAGATATTTGACCAGATGATGGAGAACTATGTGTACGCTGATATCGAGGGCGGGTTGATGCGATCTCTTCAAGATTTCGGTAACGAGTACGCACTCCAGGACAGTTTTTAATTGGTGGTGTATATCTACGTTGAGGAAAATTGAAATTTATCATGTAAAAGTTTGTAAGTCAATCTATAAGTTTAAAGATATGTTTATACTACAAAAATCCTTAAATTGATTACTAGGCAATAAATAATTTAAAAGGCTATACAAATCCTGCTTATTATTAGTATTTTTGAGTAACAGTATTATTAGGTTTATTAACTCTAACGATTTTATTAAAAATAATAATGTGTTATCAGCCAATATAAAATATATTTCATGCATGCTTTAGACAAAATAAGCGATACCAAAACACAGTGATGCAAATGGTTCATTGCAAGAACAATCAGGATTTTATAGTGAAAATGTTTTAATGGATTTCAAGTCTGTGGTTTTGAAAAAACGACAGACTTAAAAATCCATTGAAGGCAAGTGGAGTGAGAGGGTAGATTTAAATTATTCAGGTTTTATAGCCTTTGGTTCTGAGGAAGAAATGTTCTCAAATTATTATTAATGAATAAATTTATTCAAAATTACTATTGTTTACCTGTCATCAATAGAATGAGACTTATAAAGATGTTTTTTCTGAAAAAGAAAAAACAAACATGTTATAAAATTTAAAGTATTCAGATGGGTATACAGTACTGCATTTTAACCTTATAAGATCATCAATTATGAGTGTTTTATATCCTTTTATTTGTAGTCCACAGACTGTGTTGAGTTATTAAAATCAAAATATAATATGAAATATTTTAGAATATGATAACCTCGAAATCATATTGGGTGAAATTAAAGTTAATAGTTTAATTGTGATTCACAGGTGCGCCTGCCAATATTCCAATTCAATCATTCCATGCTGATAATTTTGAATCCTTGATGTGTTTGAAGAACTGCATTAATTTATAATGTAATTATCTAGCCACCATGGTAGTAATAAAAACTATAATACCAAAATTAGTGATTAACAATTTATAAAATAATTAAAACTGCAATACAACCCAAGAAACAGATTTATTTTTAAAAAAATCGTATTTAAAATAATGTTTCTAGATGGTTCACTTTTAATAAATATGGTTCAAATAAATAAACAAATTATATTATAAAAATATGTATAATAATACAATGATATATAAACAAATAATATAAATAACAACTAGAGGGCACTCTCAGAGTGCATACCTCCACCTACATCACGCATATTGTCCCTATGAAAAAATGTATTCGGTGCACTGCTGATGCCTAAAATGGCTTGACTGGTAATAAGATGTCATGTTTAGTAGTACGGACAATGAAATAAAACATAATGAAAAAAATAGACATGAGGGGATTCGAACCCGGGGTCGGTAGTTTGGAAAACACTCTTCTAACCACTATACCAAAATGTATTCTTGTGAATCGCTGTAAAATTAATGCTACTTTGTTACAATCCTTTGGCACACTCTGTAAGCACACAAACATGTCTATATGGCAGACAGCTAAAAAATGGTTTTTCGTCGATTGTGACCTTAAACTTTGACCCCTTCAAAATTTAATCACCTCCAGATCTTTGGCCAAGGAACATTGTGTTCAACTTTGACAAGTTTCCAATAACAACTCTGGACTGTAGGCTCTTCACAGTCACATAGATACACACACACACACCAACACACACACACACGCACACACACACAGATAAAAAGAGTAAATAAATAAACAGAGGCAAAAACCTCCTCCAACTTTGTTGCGGAGGTAAGAATGGTTGAATGTAATGACAAATGGCACCAGTGTTGTTTAGAAAGTAGCAAGCCCCATGGTCTTGTCTCGCACTGCTTTTAGAAACTGTTTACATTTTAGACATTCACAAATAGTCATTTTAGAATAGTAGTTGTTATTGACAGCAACTGTAAATGTAAATTTCAACTTATTTAGTCTAAATGTCAAGTCATTTTTTAAGAACTTTGGCATGACTGATGAAATCCATGGACAGAAAAAAAAATGAATAATACCAATAATATCAATAGCAACAAATAAATAATACAAATAATTATAAAAAGTGGAATATACTATACATAAAAACAAATTTCATTTTTGTATGAACTGCAAAATGAATTACAGTTCGCCCTTCAATTTGAGACCACTTTGAGCCCTGAAAATTAGGGGTGGTCTTGGAGTTGGTCTCCAATTAGAGGACTAGCTTTGTGTTAAAAGCTTCAAGATTGCTATTTGGGCATTTGGAAAAGTGGTCTCGAATTAGAGGGGTCTCAAATTGGAGGGTGCACTGTACTGTATTGAGTGACTGAAAAAATATGACCCTAAATTGTGATTAGGTGTAAAGCATGCTTCATTTTATTAATCTAGCTCAGAAATATTACTGAGGTTTTGATTATGGAAAGAATGTTTAATGACCCAGTAGCACATTTTCACAAACCTTATCCAAATTGGGAGGGGTATAAGGCATTTCCTTTGATGCCATACTGAAACTCCAGCTTTGTTTACTCTGTTGAAAGCAATATTAATCAATTGGTATATATTATATAAAACTGTCATGCAAGCTTCCTTTACACCAGTGGATAGTTAATATAGCAGTTTTATTTCATTTTGAATAGATTTCTACATTCACATCTAAATACACTCAACATTGACAGAATAAAACAATGCTGTATAATTTAAGTCTCAGTACAAAGTTTAGTGAGTGCAGCCCATTTTAGTCTTTGAAAAAAACAACCCTTTTGTTTGCATCAGTTATCATTTCCACACATGTTCACACTGCAGCAGAACAAACGATGACAAGTGTGTGTATGCATGTGCAAATCGGTTTCACGCAAACCTTTCATTTTATCCTTTGTTTATGGTGACGCAGATTATTTTTAAAAAGGAGACATGGAACTGGGCTAAAACAGAGTTTTATAATAAAAATATCAGTGAAACAAAATGTATTTTTATTAATCAAAAGAGAAATGAGAAGAAAATTGTCCCCATTAATGGATAAGAACTATAGACTGTACTTCAGAAATAATGTAAGCAAAGAAAAAATCAGTTTTCAAGTGAAAAGTCTGTTAGGTAGAACAAGCAAGAAGGTGGAAGGGAAGAGGTCAGTAAATTCTAGATTCCTTAATGGAAATTAACAATAAATGCAATGTATAATAGTACTGGCCTTCTTACCTTATCAGATGTGAGGGAGGGGGGAAGAGCACTGTCTGTAATCATACTGTTGTTAATTTGGGGGCTAAACGTTTCGTCAGCGATGTTCATACAGTCCTGTAATGTCTTGATGAATGTGTCACATGTTTCCGACAACAATGATGTTGATTCGTTCAGTCGCTGCAGGATAATAAGCACAAACATTATTTTACAAATTGGTTTTTTAAAATTTTTATTATATTGTATAGTTATTTAATATTAAATTATATATTAGAATTGTTAGTGATATACTTATGTATTTTTAAATTGAATCAGTGATTCAAAAATTGTAATGGCCCAGCAAACACACACTGGCTTTTGTCATCTGAATAACACTATTCTCTTTTGAATAAATACTGATTTTCCAACACCTACCATTTAATAGTTCTAACGCCAGGATCTAGCTTCACTAACAAACTTATAGTAAAATTCACTATACTAGAATAAATATTATTCATAAATATTTTAAATATCAAAATGAATTACCTCATTAGTTGAAGTTCCTTCAGACTTTGCAGCCATTTTGACAGTGGCAACACGTTGCATTAACAAATCACAATATAGCCTCAGTTCAGACATTTTTGACCTCAATGTTTCTGGGGGCTCTCCTAGAGGTAAAAGAAGATACATGGTTTATTCTCCGCATGCTTAATAATTTTATTTATACAATATTTAACAAGAGATATTCACTAAGCAAATAATGTTAATACAGCCTACTGTATGAGATCACTTGGTATCTTTAATACTCTATACAAAAAGTCTATGTAGGCCTAGTCTGTTTTGAAAGAAAATACCGTAGTACATTTATCACTATGTGTATCAAAATTATTAGAAACTAGTTTGACCACTTTGTGAGACAGTAAGATAGCTGAACCCACTCATGTATGAGAATAAACCAGCTGGTTGCATGACATGAGCAACAGACGATATCCTTACGAGCCAGACAGATAAGCTGAATTTACTTGTGTGCAATGGTCGAATATATCTAACTTAAATAAAATATGCACTTGTAACATAACAGCCAATTATAGGAAGTTGAATGCCTCTCATGGCATGAAAGGATGAAATGTTAACAAGCGAGTCAACTAATCATCTAAACACAGAAGGGAGCAACACTGCAAAATTTTCTGTTTCAGGCATTTAGGATTTGGTGATCTTGACACAAAATGTTTATTATATTTATTGCTGTAAAATTGCTAATATCACTATCATATCACTATCATATCACTATCATATCAGCTTTATTTGACAAAAACAAGTGGCATGCTTAAATATGGTCATGATGACATCACATCATGACCATATTAGGCACATCAGTGTTTTGTCAAATAAAATTTGATAGAACAGCACAATGCTATACATGACAGTAAGAAATAGTGTTCCAAGAGCTAGAAAAGTATCTTAGCCACTAATACACAGTTTCAATTCCATATTATAGAAAGCACCTTTAAATCTATTAACATTAGAATTAGATTCTTCATTGTAGCTGTGTTAAGACTTATTTGTTTTGCTTAGAGCTACTGTATTATTAATAGCTTCGTGGTAATAGACGCAAACGAACTGTGTATCAAAGATCCTGCTTTGAAACCCACTCACTTTCATCCATTAATTTAAGTCAATATTAAAAATAATGCCTGCCTTCGATTTACATGTAAATGGGAGCATATTATATCTGAATACATAATAATGATGGGATCTTTTACTGTCACTGTCAGTTTGCCAAGAAGTTTGAAAATGAGGCAAAAATGGTGTTTACATTGGCATAATTTTGACCAACATAAAGAACATCTTTACCTTTGCTAAATAATACCATAAGCTGTAAGACTGTGGCTAACACTATTTGAATACACATTTGAGTACACATTTGAATATCAAAATTTGTACGTTTAAGTGCTAAAATGTGGGATCAAATTATTGATTACATACTATGCTACTTGTTCTGAAAGTTTGACTGAGTTAAATTTGCAGTGTATTCTGCTTGGGAAAACAATTTGGTTATAAATTATTGTTCATAAGGCAAGAAAGATGGAATTTTAATAATTAAATCTTATAATTATAGTAATTATAGTTTCAAGATCAAATTTACTCTAACAATAAAAAAGACATAAGATAGGACAGGACAGAAGTATTTTTGGTGTGAATCACACCAAGGGTAATCCACTAAGTCAGAAGACTTATTTCCAGTGGGGTCCTTCTGGTGGTGAATTGGTCAGTACATCGGGAGACAATCCCCTACTCTTTTCCAAAAAGTTACTACATCGTTTAACGTGCACATGTGCCATATTGCACACAGGACCGACAGCTTGAATTCCCATCCAAAAGACGCTATCGTAACTTGTATTTCAGCCCTCTAGCTGAAACACGAGAGCAGCAGATGGAATTGAACCGGAGACCAAAGTAACTCCACGGTTCAGGGCATGAACTGTGGCTACCACCTGTTTAGGGGACTGAGCTACAGTAAACTGCTCTGACACAGAGGAGACAATTTCACAACAAAGGTGAGTCGAATGGCCGAGCGGTTAGCAGGGGCGCCGCAAGCTATAGCCATAATATCGGCACTGGTTCAAACGGCACGCTCGCCTATGGTTCTGGTGGTAGAACAAGTCTTCTCGGATAAGGACTATAAACCGTAGGCCCAGTGTATACAATGGCTCGTGTGCACTATAAAGATCTCAGTATATCCTTCGAGACGAGTAGGGGGATACCCCGGTGTACTGGAACAGACAGCCCCTGTGGTGGACGACGAGAGTTGCTGGTACCAGGTTACCAGGTAGCACAGACACGAAGGGACCCTTAGGGGCGAAGAATGTCATTGATCGAGTTCCTAGTCCACATTTCAAGCGCCCTGAGCATCTTACATTAGATGGATTTGTGCGCTATATAAAACTACACTATTATTATTATTATTATTATTATTATTAAATAATATTACCTCTATCATTTTTCTTTCTGGAATCAGCAAGACAAGCTTTAGCCGTTCCAAGTGCTACCAACCACTGCTGCCTCTCTGCTGGTGTGGCACCTCTCACATAGAAATGCTGCTCCCCAGGTATTATTAAATCAAGTCGGTTTGGATCTGTAGGATGAACTATAAGCAGAAAAAGTTTATTTTTTTATGCATTTGTTTATCATCCAGCAAGTTAACTTACTGATTACAAAATGAAACTGAGATTTTCTGCAAACTTATTCTAATATGAGGCTCAGGAATAGAATTTTTAGCCAAAATAAAAAAATATCCTAGCTGATTTGAAGCTTATCTTCATAAGCAAGGTGGTGGTAATTTGATCTTTACACAATCTCCAATTTGTTTTTGATAAATAAACAAATTCATTTTATGTAATACAGGAACTTGAGAGCCATGATGGATCAAACTAGGTCCCCAAACATATCAATGGTTTAGCATGCAAAATGTGTAAATCCTTTACATAATATTCTTAAACTGACATTTTGAATTTGAATAGCATAATCAAAGGGCAAATGGACCTTTCAAATTTGTTAATCAAAGGAGTAGAAAATATGAACATGTCCCACTCTGTATTTGTTAATGCATTTTGTGAAATGAAATGCAGCTGCACAATGTAGTAGTGGCACCTCAGAAAAAATACTCAAATACCCAGCAGAATTAGTCATATGAACTGGCACAAGGGTAAAAAGACCTCAGGGCCAATGACATTTCAGGATAAATAAAAACTGACACCCGTCATTACAGTCTGGTTTTGTACTGTTATGAATCAGCCGGCATACAAAATTATTGAGGCATTTGTGGAGACTGAAGGATGTACTGGGTTCTTTAAAGTGCTCACGAGCTAAATACGTACACTGGGCCTACGGTTTAAAGTCCTTATCCGAGAAGACTTGTTCCACCACCGGAACTATTGGCGAGTGAGCCGTTCGAACCAGCGCCGATATTATAGCTGAAGGTTTACGGTGCCCATGACTTAACCGCTCGGCCAATCAACTCGCCTTTTTAAACATTTGCAACATTTTAACGAAATAAATAACAAACTATAAATCAGATATACGGCTGTCTCTTATACACATCTAGATGTGTATATATATATACTGTATATACTGTACTCGTGCGAATAAGCGCCCTTCTCGAATAAGCGACCCTCCTAACGTGAAAATTTCCTTTAGCGCCCCGTTTGAATAAGCGTCCCCTTCTAATTTGAATAAATGCCCCCTCAATAATCCAATCAATCCTGGGACTGTGGATGTTGGCATGATTTGAGGTGTGGAGTGGAATTACATTCCTGTAGTCAATATCAAAATGAGGATTTTTGGACAGATGAGAGCTCCATGGACAGACAGTATATTTCCAACTTTCATCTTCTTACATTTGTCTATAGCCTAGTCCTACTCCTTTTCCGACAATTTCCACCTTTAACACATTCTCATCTGAGCTTTTAAGAAAACCTGAAATGATCATGCCACCCTGCTAATCTCAATCGGCCGAATATGGCCAACAAGCTAACCACCACCACTAATTTCATCTGCTATTCTGCTGTTATGTAGGCCTAATAATGTACTCACAACATTCTTGTCATGACAAGCCATGCTCTCTGGACGATTATCTTTTCCGCCGCACCACCATTCGTAATTTGCGGTTTCCTAATGTCCTTATATAATCGTTTTGCATTCAAAATGTGCCTCTTGAATTTAATAAGTTCTCAAAAGAACCTCTCGATTTTCATCTATTTCCATAAGCGCCCCCTCAATTTCCACTCTGTTTTTATAAGCGCCCCGTTCGAATAAGCGCCCCGTTTGAATACATGTCTGTCGGCGCTAGCAAAGGCCTAACCTGGGCTTGCTTTTGGCTTAGGCCCAGGGCCTAAGCTAGGCCTTAGGCCTCCTACATACTATACACTAATTATATTATTATTAGGCCTAGGCCCCCTAGGCCTAGCCTAGCGTATATAGGCCTAGGCCTAGATATTAATTAAAATAGATAGGCTAGCCTAGTACTAAATAACTATATACAAACCACTGAAGTAGTTGGTCCACTTGTAAAGGGTTCCTTGCATATCAGCCATCTGATGTATCGAACAAGGATGTACCAGATGGGGAAACGTACAGCTAGGCCTCCCAGTAGTAAGCTATTTAGCTGGCAAAGCAAACAAAACAACGTCACATCGGACGAACCAACTCGAACGACGTAGAGTCCCAATGGCGTGGTTACGCTCGAGTGTATTTTGTCTGTACTAGCTTGAGCGTAACTATTCCACACCGTTGAGGTCGCCTTTATGCTTTGAATTTCATTTCATTTATTCGCCTCTACTTGTACAGTCTGTATTAACAAAAAATACAAATAGAGTAAAATCAAAGAAAAATAGGCTAACTTCCTAAAGAGAGATTCAAGATCTCTGTCGAGTGGGGCGCCAAATTTACAAACACAAATAAAATAGCAATATAATAAATATAAACATTAACATTTCATATAAATATACTATACATTAATTATTGTAATAATAATAATTGCAATAATAATAATAATAATAATAATAATAATTGAAAAGAACAATAATTTTTTTTTATATTTTGAATTTAAATTAGACATTTCAAAACAGGTACACTAATAATAATAATGATAATAATAATAACAACCAAACTTGCCAAGATTGCACACGGACTCAAGTCTTCCGAAAAGTCTTTAAGTTTGTTAAAAAAGGCTTCATTCCAAACAAAAGCATGTCTCTGACCCCCATGGGTAAACAATGCTCCATCCTTCCTATGTACGTGGAATATAGATAGACGTTTGATATAACTAAACTAAACTAGGGATTTGATTTCAATTACTGTTTTGTATGCTACATCACAAAATAGAGAAAACCATTTGTTTGCAGCAGTCCACGGCTGTTATTCACTGACGGCGCCAACGTCTGAAATCTGGGGAGGGGTTGTAGCAAGTGAAGGCAAGGTAAAATTTTAGGGGAGAGGAAAATGTTTTCCCATAACAGACCGGAACGCTTTTAATGTGTTTGTTATTTAAATGCTCAGTAATTTGTAAAATTAATGTAAAAAGTTCGTTAAACGTATTGTTTTAGGTGGCCAATGGCATTGAAATGACAGACAGACCAATCAGAGCAATTAATTTTGTTGGCCGATCTTACAATGTTCATTTTTCCGGCAAAACTGGGTGGGGGGGGTGGGGGGGGGGGGGGGTTGCAAACTGGGGAAAAGCAAGAAAATATTTTCCCTATCCCCCCCTCCTCCCCATCTCTGAAATAAAAGAGTATATACCTAAATAGGCTTGAGTTTTTAATGTAAACGTTTGTGAATTAACTCTTTCACATTGAAAGTCAATAACTGTAGCAAGTGACTGTTTCATCCGCAGAAGAAACTTTACTTTAATAAATATGTAGTCCCAAAACGGACATTATACAAGTGGGGCTATACTAATTAGACGACCATGCGATTCGTTGACTTGATGACGCATCTTTCATGAAACAGACGAACTACTAGCGTAGTATACTTGGGAGACCATAAGACTGTACTTTGCGCCCTCACATTGAACTTTTTGAGCCAATCAACACAAAGGCAAGATAATTCGTGGTTGAGTGGATACGGTGCGACTCGCCTGATTGTTTTTCTTCCGGGGGTTGTAGTTCAGTGATTGCATACAATACATTCAAATTCCGTATGAAAAGGGTTGAATTTACTGTCTTTCATTGTAGAGTATTTATTTTCTAGGTTGCCCTACCCACATCTCATGCGTAAATACGATGTATGACGAACAATTCGTGGGTATTTGAACCTAATACGTAATGCTTTTATTGTGCCAGACGTGCGAACTCCATATCTAAGGCAGACACTGTTTTGTCGTCATAAGCACGACAGGTAAAAGCCGTAGATCGTAGTCTTATTAATTTGTTGCGGCTCTGTTATAACCGGTCCCTGTGTGCTAGACGAAGTGGATCATTCTGGAAATCAGTTACGTGTATTAAACTAACGTAAGCCGGGGTTATCCGGTGGTTCCCCATTGAATTTCAGCCAACTAATGTACACTTGTGGAATTCCTCTATACGTGATTTCTGAACGTTTCCACAGAAATTTCAACGTGAAGGGAAAGTAATATTGTGAATTGTCTATCGAAATGTAGAAGTGGACATGGGTAAGTCACTTTTAAATTTATAATACCAGACCTAATGATTATGAATCTCATAGATGATGTAAAATCATAATTAGTTTACCAATCCAATGCCTCCCTTTATCTACAATTTTAGGATAAAATCAGTTTCATTATACCCAAATTATTTATTTATTTATAT
>NW_022704992.1:4351958-4354610 GCF_011630105.1 Anneissia japonica | reverse complement strand
AGATGTGTATAAGAGATAACATTTAACCATGACCTGAAGTTTATACCCACTAAATATGATTCAGAAATCACGACTGATTAAGGTGATTATGGGGTCATCAAAGGCTGGACGAAAGAAAGATGAGGGGGGTAAGCAAAACCCTATATTTTGACCATGATGACGTCATCAAAATCGTCGCTCACATCACGAACTAACACAATCAAAGTAGATGGTGTTAGTTCGTGAAATCACAGTAGCGCGTCGAAACGAGCGCGTATTGGTTGTCAAGCAATTTTGTATTCTTTACCACACAAAAAGTCCTTAACGACAACAGCGCGTATTTTGACGCGCTTTTTTGATTTCACGAACTAACACAATTGAATTTAATTGTGTTAGTTCGTGATGTGAGCGACGAAATGTACAAAAATGCAACATATATGAAAGACAATTGCCTCAGCTACAACAAACTCAAAGTTGGAAGACAATCCATCGAGAATAAGCGAGATACGCTCAAATGCACATTTGCTAAAATGAGGTCATCGATAATATTCAGTTTCTTGAATTCAGATGGCAATATGATGACGTCATAATGTCCGATCAGCCATTATGACCTATAAAATCATATTTGCAACTCATCTACTTTCAGAATATGTAATAAAAATTGGGGGTCACCTTTCATCCTAATGAGCTGTAACTGTTTAAAATTAGGCCTGATTTTAGCAAAATTTCACTGTATATCGGCACAAATGCGCACGAAGGTCACTATGTTTGATGCGTGCGTACGGCATTGTTATTGGCCATAGAGTGATTGAAAAGATTGGAAACTTGTCAAAACAATGTCAGGAAACCAAAATTTGACAAAAAAAATTATTTTCCTGCTTCCATACGTGCTGCGCGCTTAAAAATGCGCAAGCGTAGTGGTAAATTTCCAAAAAATTTGAAATGCTCAAAATGGCCTGAAACGTGCTGTAATTTAATCTAAATGTGATTTCAAGCATTTTAAAAGTTTGACGCACGCGTACGCGCGCGTTATGACGCACACGCGTAAAATTTGGGTAAATTACATTTAACATTGACTTGAAGTTAATGCTCACTTAATACGATTTCGAAATAACAATTGGTTAGGCTGATATGATCGATTATGTAAAAACGCAAAATTGCGCGTAGATGACGTCACGCATAACTGCACACTTTGAAAACCTTATTGTGACTATTCCAGGCCAAGCTAAATGTTTGTTGAAGCGTGCATGTATGAATCTCTTGCCAATTTTTAGATATCGTGCTAACAAGAAATGGGGGAAAAAAAAAGAAGATCTCTGACAATAACAAGAGGTGATCCGCTAGTGTAGCGGATCACCAATAAAAGACATATGTTAGTTTAAGACCACAGAAAATTGGAGGTAGTCTTTAATTGGAGGGGTCTTCAATTAGAGAGAGAGACCTGTATTATACTAAGTCAAAGTCGCATGTAAAATACTTCAAATTTTTGCTAATTTGTTAACAGATGATCCGTTAATCAACAAGCTGACAGCTGGAACTCAGTTCACTAAAATCAAAGACTCGGGCAGTTCTAAGTACTATACATTTTCATTGAACACAACCAGAAGTGTTGTTACGTACATACCTACACAAAAGAAATCAGGAGCGTCTGAATGTAAGTGTTTGTATATGAAATGTGTAGGCATGTTCTAAGCCAGGCAATTATATTTCTTTCTTTGTGCACAATTATAGTGTACTTCCTATATCTAATAAATTCCTTTCACATCCAACAAGTAGTCCTACAATTGTGGGAGTAGACTAAGTTCAAAGATTCACTTTGAATATTGCTTATGTCCTTGGGCAAGATATACTCACTAATTGTCTCTCTCCACCCAGAAATACATGTAAGTGGGCACCTGGTGGGCTCAAACACCATGCCCTGATTCATGCTGTATGTGTTTGTTCCAATGACTGAGATATTATTAAAGGGCACTTACATTACATCAAGGAATTTGAGTATGTATGTATATGTCTCGCCGCTAAGTATAGCTGGCGAGACCCTGTATAATATATATTATTATAAATACACACACACATATATATCTGTCTCTTATACACATCTAGATTTGTATAAGAGACAGGTAGAAAGCATAATTATTGACAAGCCTGACAATTTGGAAGAATGTACGAATGTTGACGTGCTAAAATCAAACAGACCATCCCCGAGACAGTTAAGGAAACCAGTTCTTAGGCCTAAGCCACCGCTTATGTCACGTTCACAGACCTTTGCAGAAACAGTAAGTAACAGAGAGGTAAAGCAGTCACCAGTTCATGTAAGCAGGTCAGGTGTGGTTGACTTTAACTATGTAGATAGCTTTAGGTCATCTAAAAAAGCTGCAAAAAAGCCCGAACTAGGCTTAGCGATGGTTCATCTCAAGGGAAATGCAAAAGGAGACGTCATAAGTCTGCGTAATCATCCAGCTATGCATCAGCCTCCGAAGTTAACAAAGGCTCATACCATATATGGACGATATAAAATGTCACAACGTGCTGGATCTCATGGCGTTAAAAAAAATTCTCCAATATTTGACCGTCAAAAGTTTACCTCTGACCCAAAACCAAGTCAGCAAGTGAAGAAAGCTTCTCAGTCAGGCTCATTTTTTGAACTTTCACCTCAAGCGTCGAGGACTGGTA
>NW_022704992.1:4325003-4351778 GCF_011630105.1 Anneissia japonica | reverse complement strand
AACATAATATAAAAATTAAAGATGCTGTATAGGTAAAATATATATCAATAAAAGCAGGTGAATACGGTTTGCCTCAAAATGTATTTAAAACAACAATTTCTTAATATTAAAATATTTTTAAATTATTGTGTATCATTCCTGCTTCATTTTAGATAGTGTATATTTGTAAGTGCAAATTTATTTCCCCATATTTATATTTCAGGATATACAGTAGTTAATGTAAGGATATAAACATTGCTATTTTTTATGGGTTGGCATGCATGGATAATGTGGTTGTTTGTGTATACCACTCATTGAATTCTAAATCTCCAGGGGCTTCTAAATAAACAAAATGGCAATAAAAGAATAAGTAAATTAAAAAATCTGTAAAATACCCCAAAACAGCCCAGATACAAATGGCTAGAAAGAACCACAAAAAAGTTCACTTTAAAAATATACTGATCCACCATTCTTAACTCATGCATAGAGCTCAAGTTATGCTAGGAACTGTGAGTATTTGTGATGTGATAATAAAGGTTGAAATATTTTGAATTTTGTTTGTGTGTATGGGTGGGTCGAGGATTATGGGTAATGGCCACTTTGAAAACTGTTTTGTTTTGTTTGTACAGCAACTCTTTTTAAAAGTGCATTCGAAAGCAAAGTACAAATGTTGACAATAAAAGTAGCAAAGCTTGCTTGCTAAGCTCACCTACACTGTACTTTATCCACCGGTCAATATTTTATATCCTGTAAAACTCCAAAGGTTTTCACAACTAAAAACATCTCCACTCCCTAAGTCTTTTTAAGAAATGTGGGTGAAATAGATTTAAAATATAATAGAAAACAAAATAATTTTCTACATCCTGTTATTCTGTTTTCACTGTATTCAAAGATATTATTACAGTTCACACATACTTAGGTCCTGTTCATTGGGTTGATGGTTATCACTGGACCATGGGTGTATTTTCTTTAATGCTAATACTGCTATGATCAATTAGGATTAAATGGTTGAAAGTACGCAGTTATAAAATAAGTGACAATTGGATTTGAAGAAATTTAAACACCTTTGTAGAAAGGGAATGAAGTTCAAGTTTAATTTATGGTTTGATTGATTTGCTGGTTGATCTATAAATTCCATGGATGAAATACATTAAATAATAATAATAATACAAGTAAATAATTATATAAATATATGTATAAAACATATTAATATTTCAGGATATATGTTTTTATGTACCCAGAAATATACATCAAATGAATCATTATTCTTACTTATGTTATTATTTGTTGCTTACAGTTACATTAGATAACATCAGAGAATTACAAGCAGGTAATATATCAAAAGCTGCTCGTTCTAAGAAGAATAGAGTCTCTCTAGACAGATGCTTTTCTATAGTCTTTAATAACACTTCCAAAACATTGGACTTAGCTGCTCTTAGTGCGGAAGATGCTAAATCATGGATTGACGGACTGCGCTTAGCTAAGAAACAAAGCATTGAACTTGATGTTCCAGATCTGCAGGACCGGTATCCTTGAAATTAATAGTATACAGTATATAAATATTTAATGAATTTATGTG
The DNA here is from genome assembly GCF_011630105.1 of Anneissia japonica. NCBI lineage: Eukaryota > Metazoa > Echinodermata > Crinoidea > Comatulida > Comatulidae > Anneissia > Anneissia japonica. The sequence goes on along the minus strand of NW_022704992.1, from coordinate 4,350,220 downwards.
TATCATTAATAATTTAGTTAATAATATTAATAGTAATGATAAGGCTGTGTCAATTTCATGTATTGACCACGCATATGGAAACGTTTTTGCCACTTTTTATCATTTGCTAGTTCAGCTATAATGAAAGCAACGAAACGAAGTCAAATCAACCCTGCTGTACACGTAGTTAGGATCCATCAATTAAAAACCTTAGGTTTGTTTCATTTTCATTATGGGGTTAAAATACTAACAAAATTCAACTCGCTCAGTAAATAGTTAGTTGTTTTTGTTAAAACTTTTATTTTACCACATATTTAATAATACATTTAGTAAAATGTAAAGTGAACAAATGTTGAGATCTCTCTTCCCCTAGTCCACGCTTTCGTGTTGGCGGGATTGGCTTAGACCTAGGCTACACCCATACAGAAATTTGCAAATGGTCCAGACTATAAACTGCATTTTTTGCAGAAATATATCATAGTTGTTGCAAGTATCTTGTCTTAAGATATTTGTTTTTTTAATAAAGGTAAATAAAGGTTATAAAAGAACCAAAAATCCAACTGTAACTTAATTCGGCCAAATTACATAAAGAAAGAAGTCATACACTGCGAACACAAGTCAAGAAAACAGAAGTATGACATCCATAACAGTGAATGGGACTATCATGCTTGAGAGATTTTTTGAGCCCATTAGAGCCAATCGTGGATTGGATAGTTTTTACATTTTCTGTTTCCGATAAAACTATCCAACCAATCATTAAGTTTCATATCAGCTTCAAGATTATTATATTCCCTCCACGAATCCACTTGAGCCAACTCAAACAAAGAAATAGTCTGTGAGTGAGGGAGTAAGAAACGAGCTTAGAACAGCAAAAAACCTCAAATTTCTTGAAATTCTCGGCATGAGGAGCTGTTATAAATCGGTGCTTTCCGACAAAACTGTAGAGATTTTTTTCATTTCTTCTTTACGAATTGGTAGATTAATATTTTTACAACATAATCCACTTGGGCCATTACAAGAAAATCATAGATTTTGTACCTAAAATGTACTTTTGTGAACTTGAAATCCAGTTTTCTCCAATGGTTAAGGTGACCTTGGAGAGCAAAATGATACAACGTTTCCATATAGGTCATCCATTCAGACTTTACAAAAGTCGTTTTAGATTGGATTCAAGGAAGTACTCTTTTTCATGTCTGGTGGTAGGCATGTGGATCAATTTGCCCAAATCAGTTAATTATCTAGGCTAGCTATTAACTTACTATATTAGCAAACATTAGCAAAATATTAGTGAAATTAACAACACTTTGTGGCATGTATAGAAAGATTTGTTTCATTATTATTGGCCTTAAATGTATTGATTTAGATGGCTGAGGCGTTGCTTTGATGAGGCCCACTCCTCAAAGGATCATTATAACTTTGAAGAATGTAAAGCTCTCTTGGAAACTGTTGGAGTTTCGACCGATACATTCTTCTTGGAGAAAATTCTTAAGGTCAGCCATCACTTATAAATATGATACCGTAGTTCCTTGAGTGCAAGTCCACCTCAGGTATAAGATCGGCCTCTAAATTCATGCCAAATTTTCCGTTAAATAACAGCCTATAGTAAATAACAAATATTATTGATAAATAATGATGATGAATATAATTTCAGTAATAATAGTAATATGAAAAAAAAAAATTTTCTTCATTGTTCATTTAATAATGTTTTAAATGACATTTTTTAGAATTTTTCCCAGATTTCTGTATCATAAAAAGGCTTAAAATAATATTTGAGGCTGTCTACCCACAATGATGTGACCATTAATTCAAATCACACACTACATTTAGATGTTGATGCAACACCGGTGTACTGAATCTATTGATAATAACATTCATAATCATCAAGTTGTGTCAATGGACCATTTAGTCTATCTTACCTGAAGACAAAAAATGTTAAGTCTTCAATCCAATTCAATGTTTTATTGTTATAGTAACAGGACAATATTCGATAGAATGTCATATTGCATCAGTCAGTGTCATTCACAATAAAACAATGGGCCTTTATAAAATGACAGATGATGTCACAAATGACAGATGATGTCACAAATCACAATGTACATTTTTTGTGTATCACATGATGAGCAAGTTGAATTTTAAAACTCTTTGCAGACTGTGGTTCAGCGGAATCAAGGACCATTGTATGAAAACACTACAACGCTTACTTTAAACGCTGCAGAATTTGTACAACTTTACAGAACAGTTACAAGTAGAGACGATCTTCTCAATTTATTTGTCAAGTAAATGCTTTTTGAATAATTTTGAAAATTATAACTTCAGAATATGATGTATACATACCTGTAATCTTAGTGTACCTTTCGGCCAAGATGGTGCTAACAACAGTAAGGAATGTTTTGTCGCTAAACTCCACTGAGGTCCTGGATACCTGTACATAATACTTTTATATTTTCGACATTTCTAAGATTGGATGTAATTTCACGTATAGTACGTAGCACCTTGCTCGATACTTTGCTTCTGTACTTTCCGTACTGCCCCATGACGCTGCAAGTAATATAAAAGGAGGCATTCAAATTTATTAAAATAACAATGTGGTTATTACCTTGAAATTAAGTTTTGGTCTACTGGTGGATGACTAACATCTACCTTCACCAAAAGTATTTTCAAGCATGGAGTTATAATTATTTTGAACTTTATGTTATTTTATAAAAAATGCCTCCTTTTTTTATTACTATGGGGCAGTACAGTATTTTCATCAAATAAAGATTTATATGTTTATTCAGATATGCTGGAGGGAATGACTTCTGGATGGCTTATGAGTTCCTACAGTTTATGCACGAGGAACAAAAGGTATGGAAGATTTGAATCCCATTTGAAGAGGAATAGCTATTGGAATCCAAATTAAATTGAATATTCCATTTAAATCTTCTGGAAAAGGACATCCATTAGAAATCAGGAGGATGGGGGATCATTTCTAGTGCAGTTCCATTCCATATTTTTTTTTTTTTTCATTTCATTCACGTAAACTTTACTTTCACAAAAAAAAAAATTGATGGTAGTATACAATTCATTACTTAATAATGTATATATTTTAATAATTAATTTCATATTTCATTTCAGAGATTTGAATTGAAGGAAGAATGGTGCGATGTAGTGATAAGCAAATATGAGCCAATTTCAGAATGCAGGAAACGGCGTGTTTTATCATATGACGGTAAATTGGATTTATATTTTAAAGACTTTTTTTGTTGTTGTAGCAAATTATTGTTAAATACTAAAATAGCGTGACATCCAAACTATGTTAATTTAACACTACATACTAATACTTATCTATTTCACCTTGAAAGTTTTGTAACAATGGTTAGTTGTGATCTTTAAAGCCATACAATTAACATAGAGAAGAGTTGGTTTTCAGTGGTTAAATGCTCTTGTACCATGCCAAGGTTTAATCTTTTGTTGATGTTTTGCTCACTATAGATTTTAACCTTAGTGCTAACTATTTGCATTTTTAACATAGAACATTTTATGTGTGATTATGAATTTTTACTTTGGTTTGTTTTGTTTTTGTAGGTTTTTTTAATTTCATGCATGGTGCCAATGGGCAGCTTATCAACCCTTATCATCGTTACAAGGTCAACCAAGACATGACCTTACCCCTGAATCATTACTTCATTGCAGCTTCGCATAATACGTAAGAAAAATGGCCAATAAATCAATCAATCAATCAATCAAACAATTCAATTAAACAATCAAGGCCACTAAATCTATAAGTTAAACATATAATAAAATAGGACTACTGTACTCTCTTCCATTCTAGGTTGTCATAGTCACAAAAATTTATTATAAATATTGTACTACTCATTTAAAACTGATCTGAATTTGGAGTATAAAGAGTATAGTAAATCAATATTTTAAATAATATATTTATTTATTTAGTTGCTGACACTTTTGTTTTTGTAGATACTTGACACAAGACCAGTTTTCTCAACCTTGCACTAGTGGCTATGTAGATGCTTTACGCAAAGGTAGCAGATTTGTTGAAGGTATCTAGTCCTATTCTAACATTGAATTTTGTTGTCTTAATTACGGTAATGTCATGATGTGCACTGAAATAGACTGAATGAGCCAAGATTTTGAAAGTAGGAAACACAGACGACGAAGACAGGCACATGGTTTGCATGTCTGCACCTTCCCACATTTCAAACATACAGTGATCAACCTAACGATTTTTTAAATTATTGATTGTATTTCAGTTGATGTATGGAATGGAGATGATGGTGAGCCAGTAGTTTACAATGGCTATACCTCCACAAAGCCGATCCTGTTCACAGACGTCATTAGGACAATCAATAAACATGCATTTGTCATGTCTGAGTAAGTGTTTACACAATCAATTGATTTGTTGTTTTGAATCCCGGATTTTGGGTGTGTTTTTGGTCCACTAGCTTTATGAATTTAAAAGTAATTTTTCAGAATGGTGTTCCAAAATGGATTTCTGAGAACCGCCTGAATTATTACCCCTTTATCAGCAAAAAATTGTTTAAATGGAAATTGTAATTTATGACGTATATAATATGATTTACGCATATAGATAGAATTTTTTTCTCAACTCCATAATGCACTGTCCGTATCATAGTTTTATTTGAAAAAATATCTGATTAGTGTCCATGTGGATATAATGATGTCGTATCAGATTATATAGACATGATGATGTCATGTCACACCCAGATATGAGCAAATCACAGATATTTGTCACAAAAAACATAATAGATTAAAGCATTATTTCACTAAACAATTCTGTTTGCAATTGAATAGGTACCCGCTGATAGTGTCAATAGAAAATCATTGTAATATTCGACAACAGAAGATTATATTGGAGCATTTGAATTCAATATTAAAAGGTAATCACACATCTTTTTCACTAATCATTCATTACTTTTATTGTTAATATTTTTGCTAATTTATTTTATTATTAATAATTTTTTATCACATCAATAATAGATTGATGATTATATATATCGTTTCAGACAAACTGTACAAGATTCCATTGCATAGAAACCAAAGATCACTGCCATCTCCTAATGACCTCAAAGGCAAGGTAATAGTGAAGGTAAGATGAGAGGATTTGCATCACCCTCTAACAACCCAGCTGATATTATCCATAACATTATATATATACCTCTCTCATTACCTCATCCACAACCACTTCTATATAAACCCCTTGTTCTCAATCCCTCTTTCAATAGCTTTCGTCCCTATTGGTATATTTGATAGATATGTCAAATGTGATACAAGCATTTCCTTCCATAAGCACATTTTCTTTGCAGGTGGAAATAATATTTGATTTGTAGGGGCTGCTGTTAAGCCAGAAATAAACAAGTTTAATTTATAGTAGAGGGGGCACTGTATAGCCAGACATAAATGAATGAATTTTGATTTATTAGGGAAGGAGGTTACAAGAATTCATGGAGGAAGGAGAGGTGAGCGACGATGATGAAGCAGCTGATATGGAGAATGTCAAAGTGCCAGAAATCAAGAAGAATCTTGAGAAACAAAATGAGATCAGGGTAAAAAATGTTAAATTTAACTTGTAATACAGTATATGGATCTTATACTGCACTAATAACTGTAATGCATATATAAAATCCTCAATTTTATGACACTTTATGTCTCTAGGATTTATATTCTGACAATCAAATTTTAACCTGGTTTTGAGGGGTTGGTTCTAAATTAGTTATATATAAGTTTAATTTAATTTATGTTATGGTTTAATAAGTTGTATCTCACAGGGCCTAAGCACCCCTTGCAAAACTGATTTGCCAACCACTCCAACCGTTTACCATTTATATTTATAATGATGTTTTATTAATTTTCTCGCAGGGGGAGAAAGTTAAGTTATCATTGGAACTCTCAGATGTGGCTGTGTTGTGTCAAAGTGTAACATTCAGGTCATTAGAGCACAGTAAGAAGGAAGGTAAAGCTTGATTAATTTGTCAACAATCCTCACCCTCATTTTTGTCAGGCCTGCATCTATTTCTAGGGGCCACTATCCCGATTTTCCCCTCTGAGCACCCGTTCGTCTGTGGCAGGGCAAATGTGTATCCCGTTTCTTTTGTTGGAGCCACCTAGGTAGAGGTTCGGGAATGCGACAGAGTTGCGATGGACTGATGATCCTATAAGATCTTGCACTTGTTTTGTCTGTTCTCCTCTGTAGTTAAGGTGATAATAAATGTACTGTACATTTAAGTATTATTTAAACAAAAAAACAATTAAAATAGAATGAAATAACCTTTGTAAATAAAATTAATTAAATGCAGAAAAGGCTGTTGCTCTTTTCAAGTGGAAATGGTGCTGCGAGCAGCTCTCTTGGAGATGCCATTATTATTATTATGTGTATAATTCCACAACTACAGTAGGTATCCATTACTACATGGAAAGATCAGCTCAAAAACAATATGATTAGTATTGGATTCGAACCCATCACCAATGGAAGCCAAGCCTAAACTCTGTACCACATGCTTACTTTTTTTAGGGAAATTTTGTGAGGTTGCTTCAATTCCTGAGAAGAAAGCTGCAGAACTAGGCTCCACTGCAGGACAACAATTTGTTGACCACAACAAACAATTCCTTACAAGGATCTATCCAGGGGGCTGGAGAACAGACTCGTCAAACCCAGATCCAACGTTATTTTGGAATTTAGGTTGTTCTATTGGTAAGTAATAATTAGAATTTATATATATATTTTTGTAACTGTATGGGAACTATTGTTCTATTCCATGTTATCAATATTGACAATTTAAAATTTCTCATATTTCAGTTAGCATCAATTACCAGTCACCAGGCGAATTTCGAGAGGTCAACAATGCTAAATTTCTGCAAAATGGACAGTGTGGCTATATTCTGAAACCTCTATTTCTTAGGAAAGGTAATGCATTATATAACCAACATACAATAAAGTTAAGATGAAAGTTATGCAATTAAACAGAAAAATGAGAAGAAAAGTTTGACAATTTTTTCCCAAATAAATGGCTTTGCTCTTCAACCATACTAGAATTGCAACATTAAAAGTATATGAATAAATTATGTAATTATAATAGTTAAAGGCATATTGTTAAAAGACAGAACAAGTCAGTAAATGCAATTGATATATATAGATATATAACAGCATGGAACATTTTACTATAAACTCAGCTAGAGCTATGCCACAATCCCTGGAGACTTTTTAGGTGATTCAGCTGCCAGCAGCAATTGCAAGCATATTAATTTAATAATATAAATATGAATTTATATTTTGTTATTGTTTTTTAAAGGAAATATGAAATTCAATCCTGATGCACCAGGCACACAGCATGCTTGCAATTGTACAATCAAGGTAGGGTAGACTTGTATACAGCAGCCTATGTATCGTAAATGCTTGAATAAGTGCCGCTCTTGAATAAACGCCGCTCTCCAATAAGCGCCGCAAAAAATTTTGATTGCTGCGGCGCTTAATTAAGAGTATAGTTATATTACGCTCTGCGTAGAAACACTTTGAAAAACAGGGTTTTAAATACAATGACATAGTGTTAAAATGAACAAATAATACAATAAAGACAAGCATTTCTTTATAAACGTTTATGATGATAAAACCTATGATAGACTACGTGAATACGTGAAATAGGTAACATGGGAACGGGCATGGAAAGCACCTCGCCAATTTGTTTTTATAAGCGTGCTCTCGGATAAGCGCTGCTCTCAAATAAGCGCCACTCTCAATTAAGCCCTGCAGTGAAGCTCCAAAAAATTAATTTTTCGAGCTTCCCGTAGGAAATATTAGTTATAAAATTTTGGGGTGGTGGGAAATAAGATGGTCAATTTCTCCTCACCTTTGGATATGGACACAATCATCTTTGACACTCATCAATCATACCTAGATAGTGAATCCTGCCTGGCTCGGAGTAAGTAGTAAAATAATGATGACCAAGGAGAAACAATTTGTTCTTGGTATAAAAAATGATCTTCAACTGAAATACTCAATTTTTCACACATACATTAATAAACAAACCCCACTGCCATTATGGGAATATTTTGTTACCATATTTATATTTAATCTTTATCATTTTAGATTATAAGTGGTCAATTTTTACCTGCTTTAAAAATAGACAACTTTGAACCAATTGTAAAAGTCACTTTATATGATGTCAACAAGCATTCCACAGACGAAACAAATGTAGGAAGCATGGAGACACAGGGTGAGTACACCAATATCCACTCTATCAAATTTGATGTGACAAATACATGTGAATTGCCCATATATGGGTATGGTATGATGTCTTCATGCCCATATATGGATGTGATATGACATCATCCTACCCGTGTTAAGGCAATTCACAAAAATATTTCACATGAAACATGATAATGTATATAAAGCATAAGGCCTACCTATGAATTGATACTCAACTTGTTTGTTTCCATCTTTAATTGTTTTAATTCTGTTTTTACATTCATTTGAATTTCCCTATCCTTTCTTTGAAGGTTTGGAATATTTTTATTCTGTATGCTTTTTCTAGAACTTTCCTATGCCGTCTTTAATTTCTCTAGAATGATTCAATTCTATTTTTAAGTTCGTTTACCTTTACCTACTTTGTAAGCTTCCCTATCCTATCTTTAGTTCTCTATAATTCCGCTACCCTCGCCTTTTAACATTTTTCTGTCCTGTCCTAAGTTTCCTAGAATTACCTCATCGTATCATTTAAGTTTTGTTTGAAATACTCATCCTGATCTTAAATTTTTCTGTTCACACATAGATTCAGGATTTTTAAAAAAACAGATAACTACCTATTCTAACGTTATTTCTTCACATTCCTACTCTAACACAGACATATTAATTTGTGTATTTGAAGGTGTGTTTGCCTACTGGCACCATGAGATCAACCTACAGCTGGTGCTTCCTGAGTTGTCCATTCTTCGCTTTACCTTGTACGATAACAAAATGACATCATCAAATGATTACATCGCCCAGTATGCACTGCCATTCAAAAGTCTACAACTTGGTAGGTATTATCATGTATATTCAAATTAATAAAATCAATAAACAATAATAATCATAAATTAGTTGATTCATGAAAATTAATGATTAATTATAAATAAGGGTTAATATATGATTATTAAAAATCGTGAATATTATCCAGAATAATTATGAATGATTGCCAAATTATTTACATACCAGGTACACATAATGTGTATACTCCTGGATGAAGGGAGGCAATTAGTATACACTTATGAATAGTCCATATTCATGAATATTTAAAAATAATCATAAATAATCATGAATAATAATAATTACCAATAAAAACTATTAGTATCTAACCAGCACATATGAGTAAAGAGAAAGGAAACATAAACAATTATCAATAGTAATAAAAAAAATTCCTTGATATTGAATATTCATAAATTGTACCTTAACTCACTCCTTCGTGTCATGTGTTCCACAAGACATTGTATCATGAATAATGAATCATCAAATTTTGTTATTCACACTTTACCAGCTACCATATATTCCTGGGACACAAAAATGAAATATTAAATAAATAAATCAGTAAACATTTTTACTGCTAAGTGATGAGAAGTAGATGACATAGTGTCTTGCACAAAGCTCTACCTCTGTGCCATATGCTTCCACAGATTCACCATTAACTGAAACTGTAATTACTTTTACAGGCTATCACCACATATCATTGTTATCACCGACTGAGGAAGATCTGAAACCAGCATCACTTTTTGTCCATGTAAAAATTTTAACACAATAGTTGGCAAAAAAAATGAGGATTAGGCATATGCTTCAAAATATGGGAAAGTATATTCAAATCCTGGAAAATTGGAAAAAAGACACTGAATGAAATGATGATGATTAGCAAAAACAAGATGCAGACTTTAACCAACATAACATTTGAAACTGAGAAATAACTAATTAGCCATTTTATGTATTTATCAATAGCATTTATTGTTAATAGAATTTGTATTATCATCTGTGTGGTTATACTGTTTGTATGTATGTAAGTATGCCTGTATGTAATTATGTATCATATTTACTTGTTGTTGCACAAGAGCACAGTTAAATTTTCTGTCGACAGGTACAGTAGCTCTTGTGTCAGTCCTGTATAAGTGAACACTACCAGCAAAGGGTTGGCCAGCCGAAAATGTTTTAATAATGGAGAACAAAATTAAACTTGTACTCAAATTTTAAGTCTGAGAGTGTCATTTCTATTCCAGCCATAGCCAAAAAATGTTGTACCATGGTGGGGCTGAGGTGGTCCAGACACTCTGTCTGTAAAAGTCCTCCGCTGTGCCCCTCATACAATAGTTAGAATTCCTAGAATCACCACTAAAGAGTAACATATTATTTTAAGTAGAATCATTTGACATTCTAGTATAACTTTGATGCATGCTATGAAAATAAAAATAAGCATCCAGTGACCATGTTTAAATATCACACATTCACAAATAATCATATATCAAAAATAAATATGGATGATCATCAATAGATATATAGAGAATTCATTTTATTTTAAAATATTAAATATATTATGCATCTAAAAAGTAAATAAATATATATATATATATAAAAATAATCATTTATTTAAACCAGGTGAAATGTGTTAATGTTACCGCTATTGTAATATATGTATATTATAATACTATATACTTATATGTAATAGCATAAACTATTGCAACAGGAATATATTTGTAACATGAGTTCTGGCTGGCATTCCCAAATGTTTTACATATTATGTAAATATATTATTTCTTTAGTAAGATTGTTGCGACTTGTGTTGTTATTAACAGTCCCCGTTTTGAAAAATAAAGACATGACATCACTAGATCAAATGTATTGCATAAGAATACAATAATAGAAGTCTATAAAATTTGAAAAATGGAGAGCAGGAATGTATGAGAAAAGAATGAACAGAGTGAACGATTGAATGAACTGCTTAAAGCCTAGTTGACATAAAATGTCATACATAGTCTCTATAGCAATTGTTACTGCGCGGTCCGAAGCAATTGGGAAGGCGGCCCCGATTCGATTGACCAGTCAGCGTCTGTGAAAGCTGCCGGCGACAGTGTGTAGCAATTTTATGGAAACCAACCTTAAGCAACTGAACTGATTTTTGTTCCACTCAGATCAATGAATAATTTCGGAAAAACGCTGAACGTTTTGCAAGGAATTATAATCCAGTGTAGCTTTCATGAAGCGTAAAGATATCTTCTCTTACTTCCTGTTAGTTCTTTTCTTAAAATGTGTTGTGTTTTTCATCAATATTTGGGTCCATTATTAAGGACTTCAGTTCGAAAAATCTACCTATTTGTTTATGCTGAATGTACGAGAAAGTATCTTTACGCTTCTGAATTATAATTACTTACACAATAAATAATTATAATTAAGTCACCTTTATAAAGCGCTGTACACCGGAAAACGGAGCAATATGGCCAGTAGTAACCAATTAAATAATATATATTGTCAGAGTATTGAATATTGCATAAATACACAATACATATATTCCTATATTACACTGGTTGTTTATTGTATTGAATAAACTGGTGTTGTAGACGGTTACCGTGCTGCTATTTACCCCAGGGAATATGGCGTTTCCAATGACTTTTAAATAAAAATCGGATATATGTAATTTTCTTCTCTAATATAAAATAGTCGAATCTATTGGAAACGTAAGTCTATTACTCAACAGATCTTTCGACAAGCCCTGTCCCTATATAGTGTGGCTAAATTAATTTTAAACTTGAGTTTGTGAGACATGCGAGTAATCCTTTCTATTGAGTAACGCGTCCTGATTGGTCAGTTGTCATTTGTACGCACTCGTCTAAAATTACTGACTTTCTCGTATTCAACTTATTTTACATACGGTTACTCAATTTATACTTTGTTTTCTTTAGTGTATTGTATTCTGTTCGAAGTATTATTTTTTTTGGACGCACCATTATCATGTGAAGTGTGCCACTGTTTCAAAAGTGTAGTTTCCCAATAAATTATTATTATTATTATTATTATTATTATTATTATTATTTCATTTCTGTGCTTTTGGAAATGAGATGTGAAATAAGTTAGTAGGCCTAATAAGTCTTTCGTTAGGAGGTCGGTTTTACCCACCAAAACTAGATCCAGATTCCTGGATCGTTCAGTAGACCTATATAAATGATCTATTACATACATGGGATGCTTTTCAAAATCAACGAAAATATTGTTAATTTGTCTTCGTGTACGGTGGAAATACAAACAAAGTTTCTTTTTTCGGATAACTGAGATTTTATATCCGAGATATAGACCTATGTCTTAATTTATTTTGTATATTTATGCTTTAAAGGAAGGTAATGAATGTTAGTTTGAACTTGAAGTTGAATAGGCCTACTATTGTGATCACTGGACAACTAGAAATAACTTAGTATTGTAGGGCAAATGTCGGTGCTTTATACCGCGCGCGTACAAACGATGCATTTTAAAATAATTATATATCACTGTGAGTATAACTAATGCACAGTCCCATGAATAGTTAAAATTTTAATTTCATACAGTAGTCGGCCTGTGTTTTTTTAATTAAATGTATTGTAACTATGGCAACGGGATATGTGATTATCGATGGATACAGGAAATGGCATTGCCATTGATTCGAATGCCTAGAGCACAACTGATTATTTATCAATATTATATGTGGTCCTTGTATCCTTTCTTGGTAAGCAGATCATAATGAAGAACTAGTAGTTTTCTGTACTGGTAGGCTGACATCGGTAAAGTAGGCCTATGTAATCATATATACAACTGACAGTATACCGTAAAACCTCGAATAGAAGCCCATAACCGTAATCTAGAGAAGAAGCCCATCTCGGATTAGAGCCCATCTGTAGTTCCCCCCACCCCCTTTGGAAAGTAAAAAGAAAAAAGAAAAAGAAAGAAGAAGAAAAAATTTATTGATATATGATTTTTTTTTATTGTTGAATCCGCCACTGCGAGGAGTAATAGCGCCAGCGTGGAAATTATGCGATAGGGAGAGGCCCGAGTTGTTCAAACATGATGGTCAATTGTTTCGAGCAACAGAGGCACCTCAAAGAAACGCAGAATACTCAGATAGTAGCATTAACAAAGGTGCCTCAAATAGTCACGCAAGACCAGCACCAAACCTCAGAGGGAATGATCGCATGCCAGAACAATCAGTATCAACCGCATTATAGTCTGAACAATTATTGTAACATGAAACAAATCACGAGGGAATATAGAAAATACTGAACTGAATGACTTGCTTCAGGCAATAATACTGAAGTAGCGTACGAGCTCAGAGTGAACCCATACTATGAAACTTAAACTTTGGATTTAATTCACCTTGATATGGCTACGCAAGAAATTGCAAACTGGAATAAAGTAAAGTGACGGTTCATTATGCGGGTCACCCAACAATCTGTCTCTTATACACATCTATTTTCACCAACATAGTCCTAGTGACGTGAGTAATTGTCCTTGTGCGCAGAGGATTGTTATAAATATATTGATGATGTCGGATATGCTTTGACCTTGTACTTAAAAACTGTTGCCTTGGCAACACAATATACCCTTAGGCCTATTTATCATACTCAATCCAACTATTATGCTAATAATATTAATATATGCGAAAAAGTCAGTCCGGTCACATGCGAGATACATAACTGTCGACAAACATTATAGGCCTAGTTGTTCACTATATTTTTAACATGGTAATTGTAGAAATATCCAGCTTGGTTCACTGTAATTTAATTCTATTTTTTTTTTTTTTTTTTGCATTTGTATAATTCATTTGATTTTTTAAATTTATTTATTTATGCATTTTGCAGTTAAAAAACATTCTCGAACATTTTGAGTGTGCTAGTGCGAACATAGAAATTACGACAATAATGTAGGGGTTTTTCAGAGCCGGTCACATATAAATATGCATTGAACCCGGGAGGCTTTGCTGTGTATGCAGCCGCCTTAAAGGAATGAGGCCATGGTGCTTCGTTTGGGAAATCGACCTCTTTGTGCGTCGTTTTAACTAGCGTTGTTCAAATCACGAAAGAGAAAGAGTTGGAAAATCAGTTGCCTCTGATTGGATTTTAATGTCTAACTAAGCCCTTATGCACCAGTTTGATTAAGGCGTGCCAAGGCAGAAGGTCCGGGGTTCGCATCCAGGCAACATGCTTCACACTCACAGGTTCCTCTTTAACCTTCAAGCGAAAAAAAAAATCCTCAAACGGGATGCGAACATATATTTATTTATTACATACCGGTATATATGCTTGAGCTTCAATGGCCCAGTTTGTTAAAGGCGACTGCATAAACAGCAAAAGGTCCCAGGTTCGCATCCCGTTTGGGGATTTTTTATATACTTGTATATATATATATATATATATATATATATATATATATACTTGAGGAAAACATCATGGTACCTGAGTTTATTCTCTACGCAATAGCAAGTGATGGTGTGTATAGCCCATTTGTGTTGATTCATGCATTGCTCATTGTAAAGTTTAATAATATGAAGTGCGTTATAGTATTGAAAAAATTGAGAGTTCTTTTATGTTGCAGATTAGTATTTCACTGAATGAATACAAAGAGAGAAAGCTGAGCTGTGCTGACGTAGAAAACGGCCATTCGCCCCACAATAGGCTAGACTATTTTAACGGATCTAACAAGAATATTGTACGAATACATAAATATTGCTGAACCTCGCCACACAAGAATACTATGGTGTTCAGTTGATTACACTCTTTAAATCGTGATCTTCAACGACAGGCTCCGGATTTTCGTAACCTAACCAATATCCGATTTCACATTATTGGACTATAACTCCTGACACAGGTTTGTTGTGTTTTCTGGAAAGGCATATGATTTAAATGATAATCACGGTTATAATAATGCTGCAGGCCGTGATTCCACTCAATCATATTGGTTGGAAGATGACGGCAGACAAATCATAAATTAAATCAATAATTTTCTTCGACTGCCGTCTGTTGGATGGGTATTTTAATTGGCTATAACGGTAATTGCTGTCACAGCGAAACCAGTATGTACGTACACACCAGACATTATGTTTCTATGCAGCTCTACCTGAGTTTACGATGAGAACTCGATCTTCTCTGGTTTAATTCAGTGGTATAATTAAGTTCCTTACGCGATTATGAGTTCAGCAATAATTCTGCCGATATTTTACGATCGACGGTCGAGACGGTCGAATAGAAGAGAATTATTCGTGAAAAGATTCACTAGTGGCTGTGTAGTGATCGCTACGTTGTTTATTGTGGTAGGATTGAGTAGTGCGACATGGTATATGACTATTTTAGGAACCTTTATACTGATGGTGGTAGGACTGAGTGGGTTTTTCAAATACTGCGACAGAACACCGGATAGTCGTGCCGTGCGAAGGGCCATCTCAATAAGTTCACGAATATCGACAACTACGCGACCGTCGGTACGTCGTTCTCGGTCGGTTGCCACTGTCGGTGAAAGTAGTAATGGGCCTACTGATATAGACCCTCCGCCGGCCTACGACAACATTGTGTTTGATGAACCGTACTCGTTAGGCAGGGCATCGTATCATATAAGGTAAGCGATTTTATTCTCACTGTGCATAACCACTTACCCGTGTTCGGCAAGGCGCTGATTTTCATGCAGTTTTTTTGTTTTTTTTTAAATAAAATAAACTACCGTACCTTGATGGTAATGATGATGTAAATATGATAGTGATGAAGATGATGATGACGATGATGGTGACAATCCTATGATGATGACGATGGTGATGATGTAATGATAATAGTAATGATGATGGAGACGATGATGACGATAATGGTGACAATGATCTCATCATCATCATCATCGCACCATTACCATTATCGTCATCATCGTCATCATCAGATGATGACGATGATGACGATAATGGTAATGGGTGCGATGATGATGAGATAATGATGGCGATTATCTGGTGACGATAATGATGATGACGACAATGACGACGAAGATTCGACAATAATGACGACGGGGATAGTCCAGTATGACAGTTTTATAATGTTTAATTGTAAATTGAAATATTTATTGACAACACGTATCAGTTAATAAACCAGGGACAAAATGTTATAAACTTGTGTGCCATATACAATTCAGAATAAATGGATACACTTTGAAACAAAATTGAATGCAACGATATAAACTATAACTGATTGTTTTATTTTCATAGGTCGTACGACCACCCGTCATATCCACCTCCGCCTTATGAAGTCATAATGAACGCAGCTGTAAACCAGTCAGCAGGACATTATCAAGTACCAGATGATTCAACTATAACACATCAGACTAGCTCTACATTGATAATGCCACGTCTGTCTCTGAATCATGGTGATAGGCAAGAGGTAGATCTATCACACGCTATAACAATAACGGAGTCGAGTGAGAGTCACTTCACATCACGAACAGTGACGCCTGAAACACCTAGAACAGCTGCACAAGAGGCGTCTTACACAGTCGCACCAGTGTTGCCGTTGCCTCCAAGAATCGCACCAGCGACGCCCCAAAGAGTCACACCAGAGGCACCTCAAGCATTCATATCAGAGACATGTCAAACAATTGCAACAGAAGCACCTCAAACACTCGTATCAGAGATACCTCAAACGGACGCAGAAGAGACGAGTCCAACAGAGGCACCTCAAAGAAACGCAGAATACTCAGATAGTAGCATTAACAAAGGTGCCTCAAATAGTCACGCAAGACCAGCACCAAACCTCAGAGGGAATGATCGCATGCCAGAACAATCAGTATCAACCGCATTATAGTCTGAACAATTATTGTAACATGAAACAAATCACGAGGGAATATAGAAAATACTGAACTGAATGACTTGCTTCAGGCAATAATACTGAAGTAGCGTACGAGCTCAGAGTGAACCCATACTATGAAACTTAAACTTTGGATTTAATTCACCTTGATATGGCTACGCAAGAAATTGCAAACTGGAATAAAGTAAAGTGACGGTTCATTATGCGGGTCACCCAACAATAGAGTAGTACCAGTGGGAAGTGATGGTCGTGCATTACCATAGCAAGCAATGTGAAGCTATCGCAAAAATGGAACGATTTTATAAGCATCTACGATAGATAGTCTAGTTCTCAATATTAATAAAATATAGCATAATCGACTAGGCCTTAAACTGAGACTTTACTTACGAAACTGGGTGGAACGGTTTTTATTGATACTTGATTCTTAACTACTTAAATTTTATATACTATTTTATATGTAAATATGTATGTATATATTTTGTATTAAAAAAAACCAATTAATATTGTCATTGCGAAAACAAAAGATGACGTAATTCGTCAAGTAGGTAAAGTTTGAATATAGGCCTATACTTAGATAAGACTGTATGGAAATATCTGAATATTTTTGGGCCTATCCTTGGCCTAAATTCGCACAAAATTACTTAAAGAATACCGTCAATGATGAGCTAAAATAAATTTCAATATTTTTTTGATTTCAAAAAGTCTGTCATTGAAAATTATAGCAAGAAAAACATAATTTATCACAATTTAATTCTGGGATACAGCAACGATCAAAACACTCAAAACTGGAAATCAGGTGTACACATACCCTGGCTCTTGTGCACCTTAAAAATCTACAGTGCATCTTTTGGAAGAGTAGGGGATTACTTCGGTGCTCTGGTCAACTTTCAGCCCACGTGCTTGTAGAAGAATCATAACTACTGAGCGAACCTCTGCGCGAGCTATGATACTCACCATGGTACCATCGCAGTTCAACACAATGAAGTCGAGTTGTTGGTTAATTGCCTATCTTTGTATATTGTATGTATTTTTCTGTACGCCAATGTAAAGCCTGGTTTCCATACAATCGCTACACGCTATCGCCGACAACTTTCGGTGATGCTGATTGGTCGGACGAATCGAGGATCCTTCCCGATTCCGTCGGGGACTGCTACGCAGTATAACGATTGCACTGAAAACACTATAGCGGCAGTGTAGCTATTTTTAGGAAACCGTGCTTAGCTCGGTTTCCATAAAATCGCTCACCCTATCGGTGACAGTCGCCGACAGTCGCGGAAAGGTTGAACATGGTTCAACTTTGCCGATTGCGTTGCAGACGAATCATAGACGATTCAGGTTGCGTTGCTTTTTTTGTCTTTCGTGGGAGTCACCCACCTTTATTGTCACTCTTTTTTTTAATTGTTTTCATTCATTTTTCCATCTTTAATCTATATTACATT
The DNA here is from genome assembly GCF_011630105.1 of Anneissia japonica. Lineage (NCBI taxonomy): Eukaryota > Metazoa > Echinodermata > Crinoidea > Comatulida > Comatulidae > Anneissia > Anneissia japonica. The sequence goes on along the minus strand of NW_022704992.1, from coordinate 4,331,984 downwards.
TCAAATAAAATACGGGTAACTAATATATACATATATAATACTTTTGTCAAAATTAAAGCCTTCTTTTTTACAAAGTATTTTTTTTCATGGTAAAGTTTGAAACAAAAAGAAAAAGAAAATAATAAGAGGTGGAAATTCATTAAATTGTATAATAATTAGATCCAAAATATAATCGATTTGTGAAATATATTTTTGGTGCTAGCTGCCCTGACGCAATCGGGAAGGCACCCCAATTCGTTTGCAACGCAATCGGCAAAGTTAAACCAAGTCCAACCTTCTCGACAACTGTCGGCGACTGTCGCCGATAGGGAATGCACCCCGATTCGTCTGCAACGCAATTGCACGATTGCGTCAGGGCAGCTAGCAACGCAACCTGAATCGTCTGCAACGCAATCGGCAAAGATAAACCAGGTTCAACCTGAAGCTAGGTTTCCATAGAATCGCTCACCCTTTCGGCGACAGTCACCGACAGTTGTCAGGGAGGTTGAACCTGGTTCAAATTTTCCAATTGCGTTGCAGACGATTCAGTGTGAGCGATTCTATGGAAACCAAGCTTGATCAGTCTGATCAGAACCTTCCACGTTGGGAAGAGCTACGCGTGTAACGATTGCACTGAAACATTGTGCAGCGATTCTATGAAAGCCTGGCTTGAACGAATTTAAATACTGTATTGTTCATTTGTTCTTCGCGTTAAAACGCATTGCGTCTACATTTCGATTAGAACAAAGTTCATGTAGGCGAAGTGCTGATGAGGTTAATGTCAAGTATTAAACTGCTATAGTGTTTGCTTAAGACAAAACTGTTCTTGTGTATATTGTGCGCCACTTATCTACCCAACTATGAGACCCATAGTACGAATACGAGTTAGACAAGGTTGCAGGACTTGGAGATTTTACTGATCATTCGTTACGAAGTTAATTTTCTTATGAGGGCCTTTTTTAACACATGCTTTCTCTGAAGTTCATGATATTAGTTATTAACCTTCGAAGTAGCACCCTAAATGGTACATAGGGTAGTTAAAAGCTGACAAAATGGAGGACTTTGAAACCGCTGCTAGTAGACGCCAGTCCACACTGACTTTCACTGAAGTGGTTGTTATCCCACGAAGCCCGAAGCGTGTATCTCTTATTGTCTGCAAACATTGTTTAAACGTTTTCATAGTATGCATGTGCATCTCTTCCATTGTATGCATTGTGCTTGGAGCCATTTTCGACATCAATTTCTTATACATTGGATTGACTGTCTTAGCTTGCATGCTGCTCGTCCGGCCATGTGTCGATAGAATCAAATACTGTTCCTCTTACTGGCATTTAGGGCCTGAGTTTCACGACATTCAAGAAAGTGATAACTATGTTTCATCTCGTTCCAGTTCAATAAATTATTATTATTTAGATAAACAGGAATCAGCTTCGAAGAGAAAGCCTATGTATTTGACACAAATTTCTGATAGGCTTACGTGTAGATTGGAAGCAATAAATGAGTACCCTCCTGATTACTCGGACGCATCCAAAGAGGAAATTTTAGAAGGACGTTCGGAAAACTCTGTGTGTAAGTTTGAAACAACTATCTGAAGAGAAATAACTTCTGATTGTAGCCGAAAAAATGTTGCCTTCACAATGAGTGCCTGTGACGCAATCATGACAATTCAAGGAATTATCTTCAGCTAAAACATTATGTAGACCTAAAGCCGGACCCACTGCGTCGTACGACGGTCGTACAAACGTTGTGCGACAAATCCAACTCCGCTCCCTGTGAACAATAGGCGACGCCGTCTGCTGATTGTCGGTGGCAATCTCAACGGATCGTTATTAAAAACGATCCGTTGTGCGCGCGTCTTGGCGTTGCATTCTCCCATAGAATCGCATCGACCGGCGACCGTCAGCTGCAGTGAGTTCCCGGCTTTAGTAATGCAGTCCGGGCACATACTGCATTTGCCGACAAAACCGTCTCTGCTCTGTGTAAACAATGATTGAAGATGCGACGCCGTCTGCTGCTTGTCGGTAACAGTCGCATCGTCGTACGACGGTCGCACGATCGTCGACCGAAAAATCCATCTCTACTCTCTGTGACCACTTGACGTAACGTCATCTGCTGATTGTCGAAGACAGTCTGAGTAGATCGTCATCCAATGACTCGCGATGGAATTGAGCCGACGACCGTGGGCCAACAGGGTGTCCGGCTTTACGTTTTAGTGCAAATACAGCAAACAACAATACAACAATGCAGAAATAGATAGGGCTATCAATACTCACGGTATCACGAGATACAACCGTACAACAGAAATTCCACGGTGAAGCGAACACTTGGCCTATTACACTATTTTTCGATTACGCATTACGTTTATACGAATAAGGTGGTCTTGTACGCTGAGTTTCTACATTGGTAGAATATCTGGGGAAAAACCAATGATAGACAATTATTATAAATTAACTTTAATCTTTACTAGTACTCATTGATTGACTCATCATCGCTAAATAATTAATAGTACCAACTTACATTAGCCTAGTAATATACTATGAATTATGTACATTTATGATATAAGCATTCATTATAATTTCAGGACTGCCAATTCAAGCGAGGGGTCATCAACGCCACCTATGTACATTGATGCGTGTTCTGGAGGAAACACTCCGCTATTACACACGAGAAAAGACTCTGAAGAGGATACCGAAGAGGTTGACGTTAAATTCACAGATACAATGATAGCACACGAAACAGAAAGAAAAAAAAACTGACGCCAAATTTAATTCAAATTCATTGTAAATATCCAATCCCTCCTGAGTCCCGGATTAAAATTGACTAAAATGCCACTCTCTACCAGGGATGAGTCCAGAAAGATTTTATTATTGAAATATCGTAGACATCAACGAATGGGGAAATTAGCTGTCTCTTATACACATCTAGATGTGTATAAGAGACAGATATTACAATATTTTGTTAAACTTAATGGAACTTTCTGGAGAGCAAGTCAAATTTAACAACTCACCAATCGGCAATCAGAACAAGGTCCAGAAATACGCACTTGGCCCGCACACAGTTTTTGTTGAACCTTAGCAACAATATCCAACGGGGTGGGCTTATTAATATCATACCTATTAGAAGTAGTATTACCAGGCCTATTATATTACCTTCAAATTATTGTATATTTCGTTTCTTTACCTTTACACTGTAATAGCTGGAATTTTACGGATGACAGGCCTATCTGAATTGAAATGAAGTTCTAAGCATAATAATAATAAGTTTTTATTTTTTTAAATGTGGTTGTGTCTTTGTAAGGCCTACTCATGTGTTTATGTTTCCTTTTATAAATGATTTATTGAATAATTGTATATACTAGCAATGGATTATTTGCTCTATTGAAAGTGATTAAATATTACGTTATATTTTCAAACCTCAAACTGCCTATAGTACTATTTTTTAAACTCCCCGTTTAGCATAGGCCTGGGTGTTTAGGCCTGTAACTCTTTTGCGACCCGGCCATGCAGCCACACGAGGGAATATATAAGGTGTGCAGTGAACCAAAAATAAGATCATAATTTTGGCGGAATTGTACATATAACAAATGATAAAATAAATACATGAGAAATGGAAATGGACTTGTATATAGCCTTACAATTAAAAAAAAAAGAAATACGAAAAATAAGAATATGAAAAAAAAGAAGAGAAAACTAACCAATGAACTATCCTAAAAGTAGTCAGAAAAACAAATTCCAGACGAGGAGACGATCTATCAATTTGTTGATGTTTTATTGAAAATAAGAATAATGGTAAATATAAACGTACAAGTTGGAAATTACTAATAAGCCGGACCGATTTTGACTTATAAGGACTACATTTGGTTCATGGAGTTACAATTATTTTGAATATTTATAACTAATTGTTGAATAATTATACTTCCATGCCTTGGCAGGTCATTTTTAAGCCAAAATTCGACAGGCGGACCGAGTCAATTTCAGATCACCAATCCAAGCTCGTCTGCGCGTTACTCCATCAAAGAGTATACAGCCTCCATTTGCACAGCACAATCTTGCATTCGTTTTCGTCGGTCCATGCCGAGTGATACCTTCATGCGGTGACCACATAAGTTGAGTTTAATGTCGCGCACACTGTATTCATAAAAATCGCCAGCGAGATTCGTCCACAGCAGCTGTCGGTGACTGTCGGCTGTGGGTTGTAGCGATTTTATGGAAACAACAGGTTTAATGCGGGAAAAATACCGTACTCAAGGGGTTCTGCTAGATGCGGAAAGAGCTCCCCAACACCCGGGAAGAAAAATGTTTTACAGATTGAGACTCTAAAATCGATTAGATAAGACAAATTCTTTAATTCCCGGTGATTAGGCCCTATATGGGGTTCTCACACTGGACCCGCTCCGAGGGGTCTTTGGCGGCCCCAGACACCCACTTACGGGGAAAATCGGGAAAAAGTGACTGGTACGCTAAACAGTCAGTACAACGTCCCAAACCATTACCATATGCTCTATAACCGTCAGTCTCATGATGATCAGATACCGATAAGTAGTGTGAGCCATCGGAAGTTGCCTCAAAATACGATGGCGGAACATCGTTAACAGAATCATATTCATCAACTGTCGCCACATCTTCAGGAACAGCATCGTGGCTAAAATAAGAGAATCCAAATAATTATTATAATCACGTTTCGTAACAGACTAGCAGACTTCATTTAAGTTACATATTACTATATGTTTTCATATTATTGTATGATAAAATATTTGTTGATTCGACTCTGTAGCAACAATTTCATCTTGTAACATTGTATTTCATTATTGTTTTTAATATAGCATGCACACATGGCCTACCGCAAAGATTTATTCAGTGAATATCATAGTACCATTATGTTGACATTTTAAATTTCTAAATAAATAAATAAATAAATAAGGCACAATATTCAAAATTAGAAACAATTAAAAAAAAAAAATACCGGTAGGCATAGGCGTAATTAGTTTTATATTGGCTACAAAAGTTGCCTGACAGATAGTATTGCACACATTATTTTCATGTATTATTTACAGATGGACTTAGCTTGGAATGAAAGCTGTCTGGTATGATTTTACATCTGCATCTTCTACTCACAGACATCATTGTTTCTTATAAATTAATATGAGACCTAGGCAGCCTATAGGTTACATACCTACTTTTTTCTCTCGTGCCCCGGTGTCCACCAATAGACGAAACGTTGCCACGGGGGAACATAAATAATGACAACCACATTCGATTTGTTCCAAAGCTATTTTCTGCGGTAGGACGAGATGATGTCATAGAGGTGCTTGTCATATTATGGCTGTGCACATTTTCACATGGTATGCCTATTTTGCCGTTCGGTTCTTTCTTGTTTCGTCTTTGGCATTGAGCAACTAGAATGAATAACAGAAGTGCCAGTATGTACGAAGGATAGATGAACAAAAATGAGCCAATACCCATAAGCGGTAGTATGGTCATTACGATCAAAACCACTAAATAGATAGTATAAAACCAGGGGTAGCTGCATGAATTGCTGGCGACAGCGGGTTGTGTGCGGTGACCGACGATATCATCACCTGCTCTGCCGGCGAGTACGTCAACGTTACTTTGATCCATTCTTATTAGCCAAGGAAGCCAGTCTGGTGAAAAGTCCACAATTCAAACGTATAATTTGAACGTATATTGCCGATCGTATTGTAGATTTTTCAAACTGCTTAAACAGGAATGATACTACTAGGCCTACCTCTGACCCATCAACAACATGACTAATCAATTTCCTCTCTACAAAATCACTGACTCAATTTGAATTCTAATAATATATCTTCAAAATAAGTCTTTATTCACAAACGACTAGGAAAACTTCCAATTTCTCTATAAACGTTGAGACATAGCGCTGTATTCATGAGGCAGTTGTGTATATGCGCATATAAAGGTATTAATATACTAAACGTAAGAAGTAGTTTATAAAAACATATTAAGACGAAGTTAATACCATTAGGTCTGTATCTGATTTAGATTCACTTTACTTGTCACATACATGATATGTTTCTACTGGGTTATTAGTAGCAAGCACAAAACACAATATAAATATATTAACAGTATAACAGTACTGTATAAACAATGAATGAGCTCAATTGAATGACAGAACAATTCTGAATACATTTAACATTTGCCAAATGGCATTTTTTACCTCAGTAGCATTTAACATTCTTTGCGACCCAGGTATAGTCTCGAATACTACGTAGCCCCTAAAGAGATATGGTTAGAAACAATATTAAACTATTTTGAGGGAACGAAAGTATGATTTCGTTCCGTATATCACCATCTCCAAACTCTGCTCTCATCCAGAGAGAAGCATGATGCAGCTGGCTCAGATGGGTCATGGTTCTCATTCCACCAAGTTTCTCCCTGTGAGATACAGTAGGCCTGTGGATTTATTATTTGTTATTATCATCAAAATAATTTAAATGTTTTATTATTGAAATATCGTAGACATCAACGAATGGGGAAATTAGAATCGAGTATTTTTTATCCATTTAGATCTGCCGCCCTCATACGACCCCATAACTTATTTCCAACTTGCTCATGAGACCCACGTCCTCTTAAACAAGGAACAACCTCCGATGACGTCAAATGAGTTGCCGTGGTAATGTGAATTCATGTCACAATTGCATAACTTACGCAACTCGCCTGCTAGAAGCTGCTACCCCTCCCTGCCCAACGCCCAATTGGAATAATCCAACCATGGTATTAATGTTAACCACAGTTATTGCTAAATTCACACGTAGAATAAAATGTAATGTAATTTTGTAATAACAAGTTGCCACAGACAATTTATATCTTGAATTATGTAGGCTACCCGTGCCTATTAGCTATAATTTGTCTTGTTTTTACCTAATCGTATCTACATTAGAACACATTTTGAAAGAAATCACCTCATTGTTTATGTGATTATTTGGTGTAAATCCTAAACCTAAAAAATTCAATGGCTGATAATTCC
>NW_022704992.1:4311100-4324851 GCF_011630105.1 Anneissia japonica | reverse complement strand
ATATTATATATGTATGTATGTATGTATGTATATACAATTATATGTATGAATTAAAGAAATATCACACCTAACAATGAGGTTGATTGGGTTAGTGTTGTGACACAATGCCCGTCGGACCTCATGAACTTTGAACGAAATATTCTTTCGATGAAGTGCTGCGTGGATCAATGTGATCGGAAAACGATAACAATTAGATAATTTCATATTGTTGGTCACGTAATAAAGGGGAAGGTTTCAATCGTCTGCACTTAGCTCGCAGAAGCTGATCTGGACAGGCAGTATTTTGATGGTGAGCCACCGGGTCTTGCACGTCGCTGTGTTTGTTTTAGTCATCATAACACGGGAATGGGATGGAACAAGTTTATGGCCTGAACTTCCCGTAATAATCTACAACTGCGGTTACAAAAGGCATGGACGTTTAAAACAGGGAGAGTTTGAAAATATTCAGTTGCAGTAGGTGTTAAAGGATGTCAGACGTCGTAGAGGATCACAGGAGGTCTAGCGACATAAGAAAAGATGCAGGCGACAAAACATTATCAACCAAAGAACGTTTCTACTCTGGAGCAATTTTCCTAATTTTTATTATATGTTTCTTGGGATTTTGGAAACGTTACGCAATTGCTGTAGGTGTAGCTTTAGGACTTCTTCTAATATTATTTCATTTCATCTTTCAAAAATACACTAAAACTGACGACGTAGAGGCGGATATAGGCGTAATAGATACGACGACGGATGTTTGTCACACGGATGAAAAAGAAGATATTATCGGTATTGTATGTGTAGGCAATGAACGAATACTTACGACTTTAGGAACAAGGGACGCGTCGTCTGTACATAGATCAGGTCTGCCTTCTGTTACAGACGTGGAAATCGCTAGTCACTATTTTCACAGATTGGATTCTATAACCGAAGTGCTGCAGGAATCTCAAGTAGACGAAGGCATTGGCAACGACGCATATGAAATGTAAGTTATAACCCGGTTAACGTTTGATTTTATTTGTTGACCACCAAAATATAATACAGATAGGTTTAATCACCAACAACAATAATAACATCAAAGTAGGCCTACATCAGTGATTAGATCACTATAAACGAATCTCTCATAAGAATTGTTTTGCTCTATTCGTTATTTATATAAAATAAATATAGGTCTAGTTAAATCAATTAGGCAATGGCTAATTAGGTCAATTTCGGTTTCCACATATGACTCGTTAATGTATAGTGACCTGGGAATGACCATGTCGGCCAGAGGCTATTTTGAATTTTATATAAGTTTTAACTGAAAGACAGTGAACTTTGTTCCAATTTAAATATGTATTCAACGTTCACAAATCAATAATGGTTTAAGTTGTGGGAAGTATAGTATGACACAGAGGTCTATTATAACTGTATGATGTCCTCTATGCCTGTCTCTCTATGATTACGGCCGCCTGTAAGGCCAATAACTTACAGTGTTACTTATCCGTAGAAATGCATCCGTTTTGTATTTATTTTAGGCATATCTTTTTGAGTGAAGTCAAATAGGCCTATAAATGAATAACAAAATAAAAACTTCGGATTATAATAATAGTAATGATGATGATTATGAAGACGATGATGGTGATTATGTTATTAGGCTTATTAACATAATAATGCTGTTGGGAAGGTTTCAATTGGTTTTGCCGTGCCACTTTAGCGTTTAGTGTATTATGCGTATAGGCCTGACTGTATGTGCATTGTGCCCCAAACTGTATATCTACATATGTATATTTTTAAGAAACCTGCTTATAACGCTGTCGAATTAAATTCTTAATCGAAACTCAAACTTAATTGAATTAGGTTGTGTCTATCGGGACGTGATTCAGAAAAGGGAAGTCGCATTATTCATTATACGTAAACATGGGTTCTAGTAACCTCCATCGTATCCTATTGTCGGCATATAGCAGTTTCATACTTTCCTCTCATAAATAACACACTTATGCAATATTTTTTTTTTTTTTAATGAAAAGAACAGGCGCGGATGAGAGTTATTGATGCTCGTAAATTGTTTCAGGGGAGAAGACGCAAGTGGGAATCGAACCCAATGGGACGGGGGATTCATTTACATAATGTGTGGATGTAGTGAGATATGACCCCCTGGAATCTTAAGATATTTTGGCCGCTGCCGGGTGGGGAGTGGGTGACGGCGCCCCTTTTGCCACCCTCTGTATCTACCACTGAGATGAATGTTCCGTATTAAAGATTGGTTAAGTTTATATGTATAATATATTATTTTATACTTGCAGTGACGTAGACGATGTCACCCATTCCGGTTCCAGTCCACCAAACTACACTGACGTCCGACACGTGATTTACACAGGATTACTGCAAACCCACTTTTTGTAGACTCACTACAATCAATATGGTTATATAGACTCAGTTATATTTATATAATATTAACAGGATAAGTCTTCCACTGGATTCCGTTTGTAAAAAAATGAACTCTGATAGCTAATGCAATAGGCATTTACCGAGATTATAATATCTTATTCAGTCCCACAGCTCTGTTGGTAGAGGAAATAGGCCTACACGTTTCTGGCTGGGGGTTAGTTTTCATATAAAACCCTAATTAAAACAACTTTAAAACTTAATTTACTATTTTGTGCATAGCCCTACATAGGCCTAAGATAGGAATATTTTTTGGTGTGAGTCACACCAAGAATACGGTAACTTACGAAGTCCGAAGACTTGTTTCCAGTGGGGTTCTTCTGGTGGTGAATCGGGCAGAACACCGAATCCCTACTCTTTCCCGAAGAGTACTGTACTGCATGCGTTCTTTAACGTGCACGGGTTTTAATCGTCTCACGCGAAAGACGGTGTTCTAACTTGTATTTCAGCCCTCCAGCTGAGACACAAGGAAAGAAGAGGTGGGAATTGCATAAGCTAATAACATTACATATTGCCTTACATTTTACCAAATCGATTCAAAATTTGGATTGACTAAATTTCATAATGATACAGTACTTTTTCCGTCCATTTGCACGAGTGCTGTTGTATGATCTCTGAACTGAAGAGGCTTATTGAATAAAAATCACCTTCGTTGAGATCGATGAAAACTTGAATTGCATTTGTATTACGGTCTTTATTATATCATACTAATCCTCCTACAAACTTCAGAATACTCTAATTTACTATAAGAAAAATAATGGACAAACAAAACTTGAACTGAAAATAATTTTTTCGGCATTTTATTACTGTAACGTCATCTTGACAGCGCCCTCTACCCATGCAATCTATTTACAAATTAGTTACGAATCACATTGTGATCGGCACAAGCTTACATCGTGAGCCACCATAAAACTGGCATTTGGCCAAGATAAAAATCCGCAGTACTATATACGTAAATAATTAAATATATTCAAAATTTACCACAACTTGTTCAAACGTCAATTTATGCAAAGAATCATCCAAGTTTCCCCTTCCCATTTTAAAGGGACCATACCATTTCGTACTAAAAATATAGGGGAATCATTTATAATGAAAACCACCAGACGAGATCAGCTGAGCTATAGAATTGTGACAGGGACAAAATGGCAAATCACTGAAAGTTATCAGCACGATAAATGCCGTGATCCAGATCTACTGCAGCCTACCGCTGTTTACGTCGTCGGTATGTGACGTCATTATATTCATTAAAATCGAAACGGTACAAATTGCATCTTTCAGTTTTTAAGAGGCCTACAAGTCTTCTCTCATTTAAGATACTTGTATAAGATATATTCTAGATATACTAATCATAAGATATACAACTATATTGAATTACAGACTTTGTTGCCCTCTCTCACTGACGCACTGAAATTCAACATTGGTTAGCAATTTACTTTGATACTAAATAAACCAAAGATTGTTCATGGTAACTTACAAAAATAAATACAAAATAACAAAATAAAATAATATGGTTTGTAACCATGAAGCTATAGCTCCGATTTTAACAATGACATAAAAACTCCCAATCTGGCTTTTGACTTACAGCACACACATACACACAGAATTAAGAAAAACGAAATATAAATATATACATACAGCCGGTTCAATAACGCATTTACACCAGAAATCGGGCCAATCTGGTAGATACATTTCGTCAGGGCTGTGTGTTACTTATACAAAATTACAGATAGCATATTATGAAGGGATATATGATTATGTTTCTACTACAGAACAAGCACATGATGAAAGCAACAGCAGGTAAATTAATATGCTCAGAATGCTGGGAACACAGTAAAAAAGATGAACACTTTTAAATGCATTAAAAAATAATCTGTATCAGCATTTGGCAGTGCTCTAGCATTGATACCTAATTTCACAATTTAAAGAAAATATAAAAGCAAAAGTAACCGAAATGTTGCGGAATTATCAATATTTGGTTGTGTTATGTTTAAATTATTGTTATTACGCACGATACGGTATCTTCAAACCAGAAAGTTATCTACTGTAAATAACTCCTTGTTCAAACTTATTCAAGATATTGCTTTCTAATACAAGTAGATGTTGCACACATTATAAACTTACTGTACTAAATACTTAGTACTTAATAATAATGATAATAACAATAATAATATTAATAATAATAATAAAAATAATAATAACAATAATAATAATTATAATAATTCAGGATTTAGAGTATTAAATGCAATAACCACTTCATACAGTACATTAGTACTTGGTAAATTATATTGCACTTGATAGGTGAGATAATCACATCATTATAATTTTACAGCTTTATGCCTGGCATAAGATGTCTATGCTTCAGATGCATCCATAGGCCAAAGACATACACAGACTTAATATATCTTTATAGGGCTAACACAACTAATATAAAATATACAAGTTGAACATATTTATATTTAGAAATAAGATATAAATTATGTGTAATTATAACACCATCAATGAGTTCTATGGAACATTATTCTCTGTGATGGAATTTGACATTCAAGTTATTTAGATTGATTGATTGAGCAGGCCAAAATACCATTGTAAGCCTAATGCATATTCATAACCTTAATTCAGCAATGCCAGTGGGAAAGGGGATGCCAAAAAAAGCTTCCCCTCCCACAGTTGGACAGCTTGACATAATTTGTTGGGGAAAACTGATCTTCCTATGTAGATTTTATAGATTGAGACTCTAAAATTGACATAAAATTCTTTGAAATCTCTAAATTGTCAGAGCTTCCAGGAATTTTCCCCCTGGAACCCATCTGGGGGTTGTGGGCTCTCCACATGGTCTCTCCCCCTTGCATTCTTATAGGCTAAGATACATGTAACACACATGTAAATAGCCCTAACACACACCTACATAGGCCAATGTAATGCTTACCATTGTCACTACTGATCAACACCTTAACTTTAAATACTAATCATCATTTTGAAAATGGTCTGATACATTAGGAATGATAAATCCACCTGCAGTATTTAGAGGTAATCCATTAGCTAAAAAATTTCATCTTAAAAGACTAAAATTAAGCATAAAATACCAAGAAATCGTACATCCAGAGTGTGCACCTACACACTTAAACAAAAATATTAGTACCTAAGTTTTTTAAAATGTTGTTTTTAATCAAACATTGAAATATTTGTCATAAAATGTTGTGTAGCTCATGATAAAAAAAATAAAGAATATGAATGCAATTAGCAATCAAGACACTTTACACTGATTTGGAAAACACCATAGTTAGAATATTTTTATTTAACCACATTAAAATATTGCTTTTTCATATAAAAAAATTAAAAGCTTTAGCTTTCAGCAAAATGAAATTGAGATCAAGAATCCATTAGAGAAGAGTAAGATGTTGCATTTTCAAACAATAGCCTTTCAGAGGAGAAAAAAAGTAAATAAAAACACACACCCATAAACACCCCACATAACACCCCCCTCCCACAATAAATGTACATCATATATAAAAAATTTTCCATAGTTATGGACACCAACAACTGCTAATGGCAGTAGGATATGGAAGCACTACACATCAGTGGTTGGGTGAATCACTCAATTCCATTTTTAATATTAAATTGCCAGTCGTGATGCCAGTTGAAGGATGTGCTTAGTTAGCATTACTTTTTAAAGCTGGGGTTTCGGTGATTAGTGGTACTTCATTTATTTTCAAAAAAGGTATCATGATTTAAACTATAAATACAGTTTGTAACTTTCATTGTTGTGGTTGTTGATATGATATGATTTTATCTGATGATTATCTGCAGCTGGTGTAGGACTGGCTAGATTGTTTACCAACTTGATATACCAAAAGGGCACTATGGTCAAAATATATCCGTACCACAATCAGTGAGAGTGTCTTATGTAAATAATAAAGTTTACAGTATATAAAGAAAGTAATTCCAACTGGTACAGAATTTTACTTAATGTTTTCTGTCCACTAAACATGATAAACTAGAATGTATGCAAGTAAGAATTTATTCTGATGGAAGATTCTTGTTCAATATGGTTTTAGATCAAGTCAACGATTTTTAAATAAATGAGCAATGTACGACTTGGGATATGTCTACACCTACAATCACTATACACACACTGCTCTAGGTAAAAACCAGGTCACAAAACCTCTCTAATTTATTGAACAATTGATTTTCCCCAATTTGATGCGGAGATAATTAATTTTACTGAGTACATGCCCTGTCTACTTGATGGATTAATGCTTGAGAATTAATTAAAACCAATTGTTATTACACATATGCAAATTGTTTTCAAAGAAAATTACATAATTTTACAAACCAATATTTTCCCTACCCAGACATCTGTTTGGGTACCAATGATCTTTGCATAGTGTACAGCATTTCAAATTAAGATTATTGCTATAATATTGTGCCGCTCCTTCTGAAAATTCCAGATTTGGTATTGTTCGTTAGCAGCGACAATCCTGGTTGCATGCCCGGTAAATTATCGCACTCTGAGTCTGGGTTTCCCGCTTCTGGAGGCTTGCTTTTCTGTGGGCTGGACTGAACGCTTGTGGTCATCATAACAGATGACCTCTGGCTAAAGGTGGACATAGTTGTTCCTGTTGACGTATGCATTCTGCCTCCAAATCCACCAAAGCTCCGGAGTTTTGACATGAATCCGATCCCCGCAGATTGATGTGCAGTTGTCGTAGTGAAGGTGGATGTAGTTCCAACCTTTGATGTTGATGATGAAGCCCGTTTTGAGTATATTCCGCTCTTTACTCGATGCACTCGTGGCCCTGGTTTACCTGGGATATGTATAGGCGATGGGTTAGGGTTCTCTGCCAAGAAATTTAACCCAGTCTCTTTCTTTGGAGTAGAAGGTGGTTTAATTTTGGATGATAAAGAATGTGATTTAATGTTCGGCGGATTTATTTCGAGTTGATCAATTTTCGGATCACTGTTTCTGTGCTCAATCCTAGCACCTCGCTCTTGGAGTACCGATGCCAATCCGAGGGATTGGCTAAATGTAGAACTTGCTCTGCTACCAATAAAGCTACTTCTTTTTGGCATGCTAAATGAAATACTCGGTGTTGTTCCAATCGTACTGAAAGTTAAACAAATGTTTTCTTTTTAGAAATATTTTTTTCCTAAGGACAGATGGAGCAGTTAATGAAAAAGCAGTTTCAAAAACAAAAGTTACAAAATTAAAGTTTATATTGTATGGCGATGACAAAATCTGAAACATAATTGCATTAAAAACAATCTTATATGCATACAACAACGTTGATTTTTCGTTGTTTTCTGCACTAGGATGTGGTTTGGACCAAACCTATGTTGTGTAGAATGCATTACGGTCACAGATGAGTAAATACAGTACTTCCTAGTTACACATCATCGGACACATATCGGAAGCTCCCTAATGAAGAATGGTGGGAGCTGTACCAAGCAGTCCTTACCTTGGTGTGACAGTTGTGTTATCCAGCAGGTTGATATTGCTTGTTGTGTACGTGTAAGTTGGTTCAGAAAAAGTGTAGCACTTGCTGGGAATTGTCGAGTTTGCTGGAACAATTTAAATTTGGAGAGAAAAAAAAAACGAATTAAAGACTTTTTAATTATGCAAATCAGCAAAACCTTGTTGGAAGCTAATTATTCGATCCTTTTTAAACGAAATGTTTAAATTCAATTTTCTACGGTTTTAATTTCAATTATCAAACAATAATTAACAGTGATTAGCATAATTGCTGATATTTTTATATGCACCTTAATTTAGGAAAGGATCATATTCACTTATTATTTGTACTACTACCCTACTTTGAAATGATATTTAAAAACAGAGAATCAGGTATACAGTATAGCCAATGATTTGCAGAATGAGTACAAATGACATAAGAAACCAATTACTGTTTATAAATAAAAAATAAAAAAAAGGTGTGCCATATCCATATTGGAAAAAAACTGGATGGAAAGGAACAGTATCTATGAACGATGAAGGGAACTGCGAAGGACAAACAGCGGTTGACATGAAAAAATCCTACAGATAGAATACACTTGGTTGACAGAAAATTAAACTATCATATAACACATTGTTATTGGCTCACAACTGAAAGGTAAAAGAAGTACACGTTTTTCGATTGTACCATCAACGAAGGATAAGCATCATCATGGCAACCATTTCTGGTAGAGCACTATACAAATATTCAAATTAATATTATGATAGGTTGTATGGAGTTCAGCTGTAATTTTGTTATTTATTAAATGTTTTCTTTAGCATACAGCTGTGAGTGACTCACTGATAACAGGATGGAAGTGATGGCCAAAAAACTAAGTCTCATTATCAGGCTTAGTATGTGGAGTTATAGTGCACAAAAAAATCCTGACATTTTATTGGTTTAAATCCAGGACCTTGGGTTTGGAAAGCAAGCATATTTAAACATCGAGCTATGGTGCCACTGAAATAATATCTTATTATTCTCAGAACAAACATTATTTACATAATGTTTGAACAAATTGTTATGCACACATGAAGTATGAATATTTTAGTAATAAACCTCATTTAAACACACACACATAGGGATGGGTATTGTTTATTTTAATATGCAAGAAAAAAAGCAAATTCTTGGATCTTTATGCAGTGCTTGCTACCTAAATCCTTGCAGTAATGTACTTGCTATTCATTTGCAAGATGAAATGACCTATTAAGTGTATGATGTAGTAATAAAGCATTGGGCATGTAAACAAAAAGATGGGGTTTGAGTTTGAAGTTAACCTCTTGCTTGTGTCCTTGGGGGAAGTAAATTATTCAATATATCGCTTCTATTTTATTTATTTTCAGCATATTTATAGAGGATGACCCTTTCAGCATATCCTAGAAGGTCGGCTGATATTCAGGGGCCCTCTTAAATAAATGGAACAACATGATGCTTTTTTATATTATCAGAGAAGTCTGTTTATGAGGCTTAGGGAGTGGAATTGCTCTTAGTTGTGAGTAAAAGTACAGCTTTCACAGTAATTGAACACAGGACCATCGGATTAGAAGGCAAGCATCTTAACTGCTAAGTTATTCAACTCCACTCCACTCACCCAGATGATGGTATAGGGGGTCAGAGTACCTAGAAGGTTCTAATGTCAATGCAATGATTACTCTCTGCAACATTATGGAATAATCCACGGATAGCTGTGGATGTGCACCATAAGAGCTTGCTCCAATAACCAGGGGATAATAGAGTGAAGCACACGGAGGCATGTGTTTGATGAACTATAAAAGACAGGCATATAAATTTTTACTTACACACAACTTGTCCATCATCTTCAACATCATCAAGGGCAAACATCACTTTCTCTTGTTTGATTTCACGGAAGCCTTTGACCACAACACCAGGTCGTTGGTCAAGCATACTGGCCATGTGAGGTGTTGCCAATCTCTGCCATTGGTACAGAGTTAAAGATCCTATAAAAAAAAAAATATTAACATAATAAATTTTTAACAGTTTAATAGTGTACAAAAAGATATTGGAATAGAAGAGGAAAACTGGTAAGAGGGAAGGTATCAATTTATATTATAAATATTTTAAAACCTGTAAAAATACATAGAGAACTAACCTTCCATTGGTTTGACAATCTGCAATTTTTCTGGTCTTCTAAAACCGAGACCTACACCAGAAAAGCTGGAGATTGCGGAGAAGCTGTCCCCAGAGATTGCACTATCTGGTGTGTGACAACGTGGCGTTAACATTCCTTCACCGTCAGATTCAGATTCTATTACTGTTGTCTTGCGTCGTTCATATGCTGCATACTTACGCTCGGCATCCTTGTTCTGGCGCCGAAGTGAAAGACGTTTGATGGCAGTTTCAAGATCGTTGGAGCCAGGAATACTGGCCTCTCCTACCTCACTGCGATTTTTATACCTAAAACCAAGTGAAGAAAAAAATGTTTATATCCTAATTTATTACTCTATGTAAAATAGTGAAAGTATATGAGAAAAAATTAATGAAAATTGAAAGGAAGATAAAGTGGTAATTGAAGAAAGAAAACATAAATAATAAGATATTAACAAGTACAAGATATAGCAAGTAAAATAAACAAATAAAAAAAAGGGATAAACAAACAGAAGAAAAGTATACATACCGTACTGGAGTGACCCCTGTTACAGATTCATTATCGCCCATGTAATTTTCGCTGACTTCAGATCCAGCGAGCGAGATAACTGAGCTGCTTGGGGAAGATCGTGTACTTTGGTTCATCGGTGGTGTACCAAAGTCCAAGCCAGTGCCACTTCCAGCCCGACTCTTAACTGCTTTCACCGTCTTCATTACACTCTCATTGTACTCTCTGAAATATACAACATTCAATTCACTGTATTCAAAAACATACATATAATACATATACAAACCTTTATATGCGGGAGGAGTGGTGACTGACCCCCTGCCCCAACTTCCCCATAGCCTTTGACAGTCTGGTCCAATGCCATAAGAAAGAGAGATAGGCCTAGGAGCAAGGTTCCGATCTTTACCTACATTCACAAACTTTTACTTAAGGTATATTTTAAATATTCACTGAAATAAATTTCATTGATTCTGCAAGAGTCAACATTTTTGTAAAGCATTTATTTTAATTACTCATATTTTAGGACAAGATAATGCAATAAGTATAATGAAATGTAAGAGAAGAGGAATCAGACCAGGTTGGAAAAAATATCTATCAACCTCCACCAGAACCATTTTGATTACACAGTGATATATGTGTCGCCATTCTACATAAGTTATAGTAGATATCAAACAGAAGAAATTTAGTAGAACATAACCAAGAAGTATTATTAAAGGGAGTGTTGTAGGCAGACCAGATAAGAGGAATGCACTTAAACATACTTCTTTCCACGCCCCATTAGACGAGGGTCTTGCCCCAGCTGTTGCTCCACTGTGTTCACAAGTTCGGCTGCTAAAGAATCCTAAAACACAAAAAAATGTTATAAATGACCGCTGACTTAAAAATATTATAAATGAACTTTGACTTAAAAATGTTGTAAATGACCTCTGACTTAAAAATGTTATAAATGACCTCTGACTTAAAAATGTTATAAATGACCTCTGACTTAAAAATGTTATAAATTACCTCTGACTTAAAAATGTTATAAATGACCTTTGACTTAAAAATGTTATAAATGACCGCTGACTTACAAATGTTATAAATGACCTCTGACTTAAAAATGTTATAAATGACCTTTGACTTAAAAATGTTGTAAATGACCTCTGGCTTAAGAATATTATAAATGACCTTTGACTTAAAAATGTTGTAAATGACCTCTGACTTCAAAATGTTATAAATGACCTCTGACTTAAAAATATTATAAATGACCTTTGACTTAAAAATGTTATAAATTACCTGACTTAAAAATATTATAAATGACCTTTGACTTAAAAATGTTGTATATGACCTCTGACTTAAAAATGTTATAAATGTCCTCTGACTTAGAAGTTTCCATTCTTTCTTGTTATATAAAACAGAACTTTTATCATATACAGTATGTCATATAAATTGAAGAATAGTAAATATAATAAGACTTATGAAACAAACATTGACAGGTAATATAGATCTATAATAAACTGAAAATATTTGGTTAAAAATAAATTAGAGACATGGATTGAAAATCTTTAATACATTTTTATACCCTTGTTTATTTTTTTTGTTATATAAACATAGGCTAATTATCAAATGCACATTTTAAGTTGAATCTTATCATTATTATTATCATTATACCAGATAATCCAGTCAGTCAAAAATAGACAGCTTGTTCAAGCTGTAGATGAAGCCATCCATAAGTTCTTATGGTTCATTTAGCTTTCACCTAATGTCAACATTAGTATCATCCATTTTAAATAATGATGCACTGTTCATACAGTCAGCAATCTACTGTTCCAATTTGAACAGCCAGTTGAATTTAAGACTGAAGTCATTAAAGTGACAACTTAAGGTTACATGTAGGGTTGTGCAGCCAATTACTGTTTAGCATGTTGACCTCCCACATCCAAGGGTTAATGTGTCATATATCGTGCAGCATCAAAACACTTTACAGTGGTTGTTTTACAAAACCATGTCCTATTTATATGATGGCTCACATTTAATGAATTGTCACTTGAACTATATGATTGGCTATGATCATAAAAAATGTAGCCTCATTTAAACTGTCATTATAAAGTTTTAATGCGAGAAACTGTTTGTGGAAAAATGTGGTGCACTGGTTTTCTGACAAAATGTAAGGTTCAAGTTTAGTGTTGGTTAAATTACTTGTGTCCTTGTGTAAAATATATTTTGTTTGATTCTCTCAACCTAGGGGTGTAAATGTGTACCCGGGTAATAATTTGAAGCTGACAGACAATTTGTGGCAATATACACTATGCTATGTAACACCAACATATTATTATTATGAATGACAATTTGTTTTGCACAAACTGGAAATATTCTAGAAGGCAGCAATCTGGTATCCAAATTGTATAGTGATCTTTGGTATTATACACTGTATAAATTTGACTTAAAACACAACATTTAAGTATAATCTCATTATTATAGAACAATATTTTATAAGAAAGTAGCTTAAAAAAAACTCCCTTCAAGTGAAAAAGATAGCAGGATGTATGCTCACCGATGGAATTGGGAAGTACGGATTCATCACTCCAAAGTTGGGAACAGCACCTTGTGGTAATGAACGTCGGTGGATTTCCTTCGCTTCTTCTTGTGCTTCGAGTAGCATATGATGACATTCATCATATTTCTCCCTTAGCTCACTCAACTAAAAACAAAAATATAATATTCAATAATTTAATAACTTTAATAACTTATAATTAAACATGTTTATATGGTTTGGTTTCATGGTTCCTCACCAGCAAACAGCCTTAGTATTGAAAGGCATGTGGAATGCAATACAATATGTCAAAGAAATGATAATATTAATTTAAAACAATTATTTCAATTCATTTCATTTTTATTTCATATATTCAGTCCAAAAAATAAAACTGACAAACACAAAATAAGAGAGAAAAAACACTCGATTGGCCGAATAGGACTGCGAAAAAGTGAATTAAATCACTGTCTAGTGGCTCTCCGATGCCAATGAGAATATTATTTAGCATAAAATAGTCAAGTAAAGATATCATTACAATATATATATATATATATAGATTAAAAGGCAAAATACTGGAAAACAACAATGCTGTGGCTGGATCTCAGTAGAGATACAAAAATGATAAGCAACAGCTAAAAAGTAAACGTAAGTAAACAGCCAGAAATAGAACCAGAGCTTTCGGACAACACTAGTCCTTCCTCAGTGGCGAGTCATATATATATATACATAC
>NW_022704992.1:4302029-4310956 GCF_011630105.1 Anneissia japonica | reverse complement strand
TATATATATATATATATATATATATATATGTACAAAATCATCAACAAAATCAATATCAAAAGTTAATTAGGTAAAAATATTAAAAATAGAAATACGAGAATTGTAGTGTAAAACAAATGTTAAAATGTTCTATATGGGTAAAATGTGAGATACAAAATATTAAAATAGAATTATTGCTTTCCATAAAAGTTCTGATAAAAGAATTATTTCCAAGAACAAGTTCATGTATAGAACAAGTTAGAAAGGAATCAAATTATCAATTTTCATATTTGTTGAGTTTTGCTCCCAATTTATGTAACAATATTCCTATTTCACTCAAGCATTTTGATATTCTAGTAAAGCCTAAAAATAATGACTTTGGATAAGGTTAATGATAAATTTTGAAAAAGAACAATAAGGTTTTATACTGAGCAAATACTAAAAAATATAAGTTTTGAAAACAGCATTACAATTAGTGAATATTACTTTCATTGTCCTCTACTTTGACCTGTGTAGCCTTCTTTTCAAATAATTCTGTTGAGGAACTTATTTTATTATTTAGTTTTAAACTTACCTCTATTGTCAGTTCATTTTGAGCATCTTTAGCAGCGGCAAGATGATGAGTCAGTTCTTCATTCTCTATTGTAAACTGAAGCAAATTCAAGCATTTGTTAACAATATTTCATTTCATTTTAACATACCTGTACTGACAAAACAAAATTAATGTTTATAAAAACACGTGTTAGGTGTGCCCATGAAATGAAATGCATTGTTGGTGAGGTCATAATCAATAAAATAATTCATAGCATTTTGTTTCTGTAATGTTTTTGAATACTTTGTCAGTATCTTGTAAACATGTATGGTAATTGATGCCAGGAATACATTACAATAATATTAAAAATATCATAATTTAAAAAATGACAGGGGAGAAAATGCAGTAAACGCAACTGAAGTTTGTAAGATTCCTTGAATTTAGGGAGATTTTTAGTCTATTTTGGAAGTATAAGATATTAAACTTAAAGGTTCTGGGAGACTTCAAATTCATACAAGCTGCAACAAAGCATGTATATTTCTATTTTTCTTAGATTTATACATGCTTAATGAAATTCAAAAGATCAAATTTATATAATAATAAATGTATATAATAATAATAACAATAACAATAAAAATTGCCTCTCTGGCTTTATGAACAAAAAGAAAACTAACCATGAAATATCCTGATGCTACAAGGGAATCTAACAAACAAAATGGCAAAAAAGCAGACAAAATAATTTACACTGCTCTGTTCTCCAGCAATTTGAAGCCTAAATGTTAGATGCACTGGAAGAGTATTCACAGGAGCTCTAGTGAAAATGACATCTAGCTAGCCTATCCGACAATAATAAAACAAAAAATCAGACAAAAGTAAGATTGTCAGAAAACTAAACAAGAGGAAAAATGTTGTGAAAATGTGTTCTTAAGGGACTTCTTAAATATTTCAAATGAAGATGCAAGAGTAAAAGTAAATTTTCTGGCAGCCGATTTCAAAGTAAATATCTGAAGCCTAGTTAGAGAAAGTTAATCAATTCCTACCTTTTTGTTTTTTTGCTGTAATGTGACAATCTGGGCTAACAGCCTTGTGACTTCATCCTGTTGTTTGTAACATTCATCTATCTTCTGACTCAATTCATCCATTAAAACAGCATTCCTAGTACGTTCTTCAGCTACATAACATAGGGGGAAAATAAAATTTATGTAGTTCATTATCTTTTATTATTTATTTTAATTATCCTGGTTTTTTTTTGTTTTTTTTTTGCAAATACAGTATATATATTTTATATTCTTAGCCTTGTTGATAACATTTTATCAACTGAAATACAGTGATGTTTAACACATACCATAACTCTATATTTAGGCCTAGCTCAATGATAGTAAAAAAATGAATGCTGACCAATTGACCCTAACTTTTAAATATATATGAAATGAAAAAGATGGTTTGATACCTAATTCGTAAACGCAATCTTGCATTAGCTCCTTTTCCTTCTCTTCAATTGTTTCGGCATAACTTTTTAAGTTGGTTGATTCCATTCTAAGCTCCAGATTCTGTTCTTCCAAACTGCGTACTTTCTTTTGCAGCGTATCCACGTCGATAAACTGAAAATGATACGATTTACGCTCCCTGAAGATGACACAATTTGTTGATAAGTTTTTAAAAAGGATAAGACACTTAATATTTTCACTGTACTGTTTACATAAATGTCAAGTTAATTGATAAATATCAATCAACCAAACTCAATTACCCAATCAATCAACCTCATTTGTGAATAAATTAAACAATGTTCAGCAGTTATGAAATGCTATTGGCTTAGAGAGTGGAGTTCCTTTTGGTCAGGGAGAAAATCTCAACCACCAAACCATAGCTCTAAACAATGGATTCATCACCCAGCACTCAATTTGAAATAAGACCATCATGTTGCTTAGGTTTTAAAAATAATAATTAAATAAATAAATTTTTTTTGGGTAGTTCAAGCTTTTGAAGTGCACTGTTGTGTTGATGCTCCATGAGCATCTTTCTAGATGGATACCGGCGCAAATAAAAAGTTTTCATTACTATTATTAAAACAAACTTTCCCACCCCAACAAAATATCCTCAACACCAAATCTACTACTACATGAATTACCCAACCCCCATAAATAAAAAGCCTTACTCTTGCAATTCATCTTCACTGTCATTGTACGTTATGTCATTAGTATAGATCTGAAGAAGCTGTTCTTTCAATTTCATTTCATGTCGAAGCTGCGTATTCTAAGGAATAATGAATACACAAACATTATTTTTCAAAAACCTTGGATGTTTCTTTTTAATTTGAGAACATTATCATAATCACTATTGGCAAGTTAATTTCTGCTCAACCTTGGCATAATAAAACACAATCACTATCGTCATCATCATTTTCATCTTTAACTCTCACACACTCTGAAGAATTACAACCATAGTATCATCACCATGGATATTACCATAGCAACAGTAATTATTGAAATCAAACAACAAGAAGGTAAACTTAATCAAGCATCACAAGAGAAGCAAGTACAAAACATTGACATGAAGTCAAATTTATGATGAATACACTTTGATGCAACAGATTGCATTAAATTAATTTTAAAATTTAGTTTTCTGAGCTGTGGGCACAGCATTTTCAAGCACAACCAATTCATTAATTGACAAATATAGTAATATTATGTGCAGATTTTAGTCAGACATTAATTAACTCTCAACGATTCTTTCCACATTCTTTACTACTAACCTGGTCTGTGATCACAGTTAGTCATTAATCACTCGTGTTTAACTTATCTTCTGGGCTTTTATTTATGAAAGTAATATTATGTACAGGTTTTAATCAGCCAATAATTAGTGTAACTCTCAAAAAATTCATTCAACTTTCTTCACTACTAACATGGTGGTCTGTGATCGCCATTAGTAGTTCATCACTCGTGTTTAACTTATCTTTTGGCTTATATTTATGTACAGGTTTTAATCAACCTATAATTACCGTAACTCTGAAAAATTCTTTCAACTTTCTTTACTACTAACCTGGTCTGTGATCACCGTTAGTCGTTCATCACTCGTGTTTAACTTATCTTCTAGGCTTTTATTCTGTAGCAGCAATGTCTGGCCAATCTTTGCAGCCAATTCTAGATCCTTCTCTTTCTGAAATATCATCATTAAAATAATGTGTAAATATATAATTAATGCGCAAACATGACAAAAAAAATAAGCAAGGAATTGGTAGTAGCAAGTTATTAGACCAACTGCACTTGATTGAAATCTAATGATAGAAACATAGGTTTTTCCAATACTTCTAAAAACATTGGGTGGTACGATATTGAAGCTGTCATATCTCCAAGTGCCTGACCTAAATTTTCAGGTTTCTCAACTAGGTACAATTAAGTTATCTTTACTTTTATCATTGAAAGCATGATTTTCAAAAAAATATAAAGTAAACAGCAACAGGTGAAAATAATATTTATTCTGAACTTGACCATCCCACATAAAACAAACAACAGTCAACCAAAAAAAAATGTTAATTTACATAGATATCAACATGAGCAAACACAGAGATAAATATTCTAGAGAATAAGTGGTATAGTAGTTTCAAGAGGTATGGCCAATGTCAAAGGCTACAGAATATAAACACACTATTCATACAAATTATCATCTGCTTTTGATGGAGTATTCTTTTTTTTTTTTACTGGGGTATTGATGACGGTTGCAATAATTGGCTAATACATACCATAAAAGATAAAACATCCCACACAATTTTTTTTTTTTACTAGGGTATTGATGACGGTTGCAATAATTGGCTAATATACATACCATAAAAGATAAAACATCCCACACAAAACAAACAACAGCAGGGAAAATGGGCTGTTTTTATACAGACATGTTTGAACATGGGCAAACAAAAATAAATATTTTATTTGAGATACTGAGCGATCTCCCATTTTATCTATAGTTACTCAGGTACCAGATTAACTCCACCTATATCGAAAACTAAGAGGTTTAGACAGTCTTTTGTACCCAATTCTATCCATATATTTAATAGACGTGCCAAAAGGTGATTATCGTAATTCTCCATCCCTGCTAATTTTTAAATGGAATTTTCTTGCATACTGCCTATATGTATTTTAATATAAACGCAATAATTTTATACTAGTCTAAACCTGGTCTTAACCATTTAACATGCAATAATTTTATACTATTTTAATGCATTTTCTGCTCTTTGTCTTCACTGCCGATATATATTTTAATATAAACGCAATAATTTTATACTATTTTAAACCTGGTCTTAATCTTTTAACATGCAATGCAATAATTTTATACTATTTTAATGCATTTTCTGCTCTTTGTCTTTCATCTTCGTCCTGTGTTTAAATAATATATCTTAATACTTTTTACTGTCTTTTAATGTTTTTATAGTTTATCTTACTGTTCTAACATTACTTAATACTTATATTTATGTTTGATTGCTTTGCTTCAAAACACATTTCTGTTATATTCATGTATAATAGACTGAATAAAATGAATTGAATTGAATTGAATCTACAGTAGCTTTTTAAAGTATGCATAACAAAGATAAGGCATATTACATAAATCTTTTATATTTGCATTATCATCTGCATTTGATAATTTTTCTCAACTAGGTACAATTAAGTTATCTTTACTTTTATCATTGAAAGCATGATTTTCAAAAAAAATATAAAGTAAACAGCAACAGGTGGAAATATTATTTATTCTGAACTTGACCATCTCACATAAAACAAACAACAGTTCACTAAAAAAAAATGGTTAATTTAAATAGGTATCAACATGAGCAAACACAGAGAATAAGTAGTATAGTAGTTTCAAGTAGGCATGGCCAATGTCAAAGGCTACAGAATGTAAACAAACTGTTCATACAAATTATCATCTGCATGCAACAATAGCAGGGAAAATAGGCTGTTTTTGTACAGATATGTTTGAACATGGGCAAACAAAAAAAAAACATTATATTTAAGATACTGAGCTATCCAGCTTTTTAAAGTATGCATAACAAAGATAAGGCATATACATAAATCTTTTATATTTGCATTATCATCTGCATTTGATAATTTTTATTTTCATTTTACCACTTTACTGATGATTGGCTATATAAGTAATCGGTAATACAAACCATATTTTTAGATAACTATAAAGTAATAATGATACTCTATAAAAATGCAGATGATAATTTAAGCTGTTCATTTGTTTATATGTGTTGATTTATGTATGACATAGACAAACACACATGCAATTAAAGTCAATAATATTACATGCCTCAATGAAGGAGCTACTAGGCTTTACATTTAGGATTGTTTTTTGAGTTTTCATTATATTGGGTCATCTCTTTTGTACCTGAAAGTAACTTGTATGATTTGTAATAAAGTAATATAAATATTTTATTAGTATTGTTTATCAAATTAAATTTATTGTGCTCACATCGGACCAGTAGCCATAAATCTACATAAATATAACTACACAAAGTATCTAAGAAAATATATTCATTGTCAATTGTTGACAATAATATTTTTTTTAAATATACAGTAATACTAATTGACTAACTTCACATTATTTATTTGTTTTTGTATGAAAAAAAATGAATGAAAACATTAATACACTAAGCAAAACCTATTCTAATGAGGATATTTGTCTGGCATCCAGGAAATTAAGTTAAAAAAAGTCTGTACAACCTCTGACATGTTATTTGGGAACATATAATAAACATCAATCTTATGTACACACAATTATTAGCACAGTGGGCGCCTTTTAGGCGGATACTGGCGACAAACATTTATCTACTTTACCTCATCCAGTAACTTGGTGACAGCGTCTACATCATTATAGGTCTTTTTCATTTGCACCATCCTCTCTGAACATAAAGCTGAAAGATACGAATATTAATAATTCTTACCAATTTAAGGGACTATAATCAGATGGGTGGATTGTTATTGGTTTGGGAAATTTCAAAGGACTAGGAAGAGTAACTGAGTGACTGACTGTAGGGACATGGAAATGTAATATAGAAAACAATTAGTGGAAAAGGCTGGAAAACAAAGAATGAAGTCATCCACAGCGAGGCAACAGCAAAGAGCTTAAGTCGAGAGTTGGACTCAATCTGATTGTTTGCATATTTGTTTGAAAACAATAAAATAAAATTCATCAAATACACATTTTAACAAAGAAGCCATCAAAAACAATAACAAAATACTTCGGACAACAACTATGAATAAATTGTTGTACCAAGTTTCTCAACAGCATACCAAAATTATTTTGTGTGTCACACCAATCAGTAGCAGCCAAATTTCTTAATATCATCCAGTTAAAGAAAATCATATGAATAATCAAAGAGGAACTTGCTGCAATACAATAGCTAATACGAGCTCAACAATTGATTCTTAAACAATAATAGACCTTTCATCCCACCCTTTACTTGAGATTCCTTTCGGCAGATCCGAGCAATTGAAAAGGTCACCTGTTGTTACAATTGCCAAAATGTTAAATAATAAGTTGTAGATGGTTGTTATTTTTCTTTTTCCATAATGTTTTTTTATGCATTACAGTATAGGCCTATTGCAGTCTTTTAATAAACTACGGTTTGAGCCCTCTTAGCTGCATGCCAGTCAATTTGAGTGAGTGAATGAAGTATACCTGAATATTTATAACAATAACAACCATAATACTAAGTATACAATTTTGAATGAAACACTTCTAAAATGACAATTTCATTAAAAAATTGTTTTCCAATAAAAATGTATTCCAAAATGTACTAATCTATTAAAACAAACTAGGGATGGTACTTCTTAAATAATTTATTTATCAGTATATTTGAAACACTAGAAATCATATTGGTATAATGTATGTTGGTTTGTTATTAGGTGTACAGTAAGGTGTACCAATAATTTTACTAAGGACTGGTGAATACATTTTTTTAAGTCATCAAGGTTATAGGATCTGGAAACAATTTAAAGAAATGCAATAGGCAGGTGCATATTCTTGTTATAACAAAACGGAAACCAAAAGGATTTAATTTTATTCCCACATCAGCAGAATCTTGAAAGCGTACCAAATTAAATGACTTACACACATCAATATTAACTCCTATTTTAACAGAACCTTTTTATATAACAAATTACCAGCATCTATTTTATATTCAGC
The DNA here is from genome assembly GCF_011630105.1 of Anneissia japonica. Classification (NCBI taxonomy): domain Eukaryota; kingdom Metazoa; phylum Echinodermata; class Crinoidea; order Comatulida; family Comatulidae; genus Anneissia; species Anneissia japonica. Next base: position 4,303,266 of record NW_022704992.1, on the reverse strand, counting down.
AAACATATTTATATAGTAATATATATTCTAAATTTATAAATGAATCAATAAAATCCTTTGAAGCACAAATTAATATGCATAAAACGATTGTTCCTTGTCTCTGTATTGATAGTTCAGTTTCTTTAAAGAGAATACTTTTCTTTTGTACTGATTTTATTTATATTGACATGATGCCTGAAATAGAGAGAATTGAATTGAAAATAGCAATATCACTATAAATCAAAACACAAGTTTTATAATTTCCTTCTAAAATTTGATATCGGTAACCTTTCATATCTAGACGACAATGCAAGAAAAGAATAATTTCAATCATGAAGGTGACATTATTGCTGTAACAATAGGCGACAATTTTTTTAATACCTTGTTCCGCAAACTTATTTTTTTTAAAGAACAGAGGCCGGAAAAAAATAAATAAAATTTTGTTTTCTTGTTTTAAAGATTTTGCCAAAATATCCAGACAGAGGAGAAAATAAAAATTGAATATTATTGGAGAATGTAAACAATGTAGTAATGGGATGGTTAAATGCTTTAAATTTGTATAATTAGTAAGAAAATATACATATCTTATTTTTGGAGATTTCAAAGCAGTGGCAGGCGTAATACAAATAAAGAAGCGCTTTTATTTTTTTCTGAAATTTCATGCAGCTAATTGGCCAAAAATAAAATCTTAGTTGTAATGGAAATCATCATCATTGTGGACGGGTGTTCACTAAACAAAGTATAAAAAAGTCTGGCCTTATGTGAGAAAAGAGGAATCTTGGTATTTCTACATTCTTTAATTGCAACAAAAACTGGATTGTAAATATACAAAAAGAAAAATACCAACATTATAAATTAAGACATGGGAAAAAATAAATAAAAAGAATTAAAATAGGATTTGAACCTTGGAAAGGCAAGCACCCTAACCACAGCTCCATGATCACTACCATGAATAACAAATAAATAATAGATATTGATGATTACCTGACAAAAGTTTTAAATCAAACTTTATGTAAAAGTTTTTATGGTTTATGATTAGCTCAGTATACATCAATGCTCTGCTGATATTGTCCTCAGCGTTAGTCATCACACGCAAAACATCGGCCAATGAAAACATTCTCGCCATTATAGCTCTCGATAATGGTTATCCACAAAAATATTCAAAAATTATCTAGACTTGGATCATAATTAAAGAATACCAAGCAGACTATGTACAAAGCAAAATAGTAAGGCTTAGAGGCTCAGAATAAAAAGAAAA
>NW_022704992.1:4291660-4301169 GCF_011630105.1 Anneissia japonica | reverse complement strand
ATTTCATTTAGTGTTTAATGTGTTCCATATGTGTTTGATCCAGTGACCGGGGTAATAATGTGAAGCGCTTAGAGGCTTTGTTAAGGCATTAGGCGCTATATAAGAACGACATTATTATTATTATATAATAGAATTAACATAATATTCATTTTGAATGTAATGTACAGTAGTTGCAATTATATAGCACTTTATACTGAAGTCTCAAACGTTTGAAGTGTGGACTAACTCGTACAGCAACTTGCTTCCCCCTTAGAGGTCACTTAGTGTCCGAGCTACCCGGTAAACTGGTTCCAACTACTCTTGTATGTCCACAACAGAGGCTGTAATGTATGTACACCATATTCATCTCAAAATATGGTGCACATGAGCCAAATTGTGTACATGGAGCCTACGGTTTATAGTCCTTATCCGAGAAGACTTGTTCCACCACCAAAACCATAGGCGAGCGTCCTGTTCGAACCAGCGCTGATATTAAGGCAAAAGTGGTCTACAGGCAATTACTGTATTACCATTAATATCTTGATATTTGGGTCTTGACCTAATTTTTAAAAGGCAGCAGGTTTTAATGATTAACAGAAGTATTGACTTTTAGACCATCATGACAACAAAAGAAATTATAGGTGGAGTTTGGTGACCTCACTTCCTCCATTGATTATTTTATAGTTCATTATAAGTTCAGGTACAACACAGTGAATTTAAATTAATACTGTTGTTTCCCATAGACCATCTTGGATTTGCCATCTCGAATTTAAAAAAAAAAATAGAAAAAAAGTGCCCCCATTCTCTTTTTTCAAAATATTAGAACGAGAAACTACTTTTCTTTTTTTACGTGGCCTTACGAGCACTGGAAGCTGAATACATGCTCTATAGGTGTTTGATCAAACTTGTTGATAATAATGTGAAGCACAGGCCTTAACAATTTATATTATGCACTATATAAAAGTAGTAATATTTTCTATTGCGCATAATTCCTAACAAACCACAGACAACATGACACTAGCCTAGTAAATCTGAAAGTGGTTTTTTTACACACTTCCTTTTCTGGAGCTCCCAAAATATTGATCAACTATACTGTATAGTTTCCAAGGTTACCTTGTATTGTCCTATAATGTCACTATTTGTCCTATGGTATGTAATCAATTTAATACTTCAAGTCCCAATATGAAGTGCATTTGAAAGTGGAGAACAATTTCCTGATACTTGTAGTATTACTGGACCCAGAACACTGGTACAGGTAACAGCAGTCAGGAATATAAACCATCTTCAATACAAATGCCTAACAATGTAATTACTATATACATACATACTGTAGAGTACATACTTATGTGCTGAACATTATTATTACCAGCATCCATTATTCTTCAATCAGCTTTTAAAATAATCGAACCATCACAAAACTATATTTTGAAAACTGCAGAATAATCTTGATCATTTTGGATACTGGACACAATAATAGACTAACATTCAATCTCACATTATTAAACAAGGTCGATGATTTCATAGCATATTGTTTTAAGAACCAATCAAAAAATGTGCTAAGGCCCATAAGGAATAAAATGTACCCCACTTTGTGTTGGTGGAGTGGTATACGTGCTGTGCTAAGGGTACTCTAGAGGTATCCTGTTTTCTTTTGGAACTTTGTCAGAACTATAAACCACAATACAAACAATAAATTATGTCATCTAAGGATTCTGGGAACAAAGGTAAGTTGCTACTGTCTGGGTAGAGCTAATATTGAAAAAAAAAAAAATCAATATTGAATTGCATATTTAAATTTACTAGCTTTCAATTCAAGGTTAAGTCCCAGAAAATTATCCTCACTAAGCAACAGCTTCATAAACAAAATAAAAATTTATATTGTTGATAATATCTGGATCTTGGTGTAATATTATATATACTATAGAGTGCAGCTTAGCTCAGTCGGCTAATCTGGTGGTAGCCACTGTGTGTGTGCTGAACCGTGGAGATCTCTAGGTCTCCGGTTCTATTCCCATCGCGGTCTCTCCTTGTGTTTCAGCTGGAGGGCTGAAATACAAGTTACAATAGTGCACCGTCTTTCGGATGAGATGTTTAAGCCGTTGTTTCCTTGTGCACTTATGGCCCATGTGCATGTTAAAGAACGCAGTACACTCTTCGGAAAAGAGTAGGGGATTGTATCCCGGTGTACTGCCCAATCACCACCAGAAGGACTCCACTGGAAATAAGTCTTCTTCAAGACTTTCGTGGGCTATCCTTGGTGTTTACACCGAATAAATCCAATCCAATCCTATACCCACAAAAATTATTCTGTTTTTTTGCTCAATATAGGGTTTGCTTATGTCTAAAGAACTAAACGATTATTATATTTTATTAATTATTTTTAGCACTTACAGTATGTAAATTATTTCGCATACAGTATTTGAATAAGAGTATTGAAGCACCCATGTTGTTTCTGTGGAGGTGGTTTTTGGCGTAGTGGAAATGGTTTGGTTTCCCAACCTTGAGGTCGGGTTTCAATCCTTCGCTGTGCATTTCGCTTGAGTCCTTCAGCAGGGCATTTTATCTATAATGTTTCTGTCTACCCAGTTGTAAATGGGTACCAGCGAATTGCTGGGAGTAACCTGCAGTGGAGTGGCATTCCACCCGCTTCACGCTACTTGAAACTGGGGATAAGCTCCAGCCCTATATGAGCCTCGTGACTCGACAAGAATTTACTTACTATACATGTTGAATCTACCGTGGTATTTGAAAAAAATGCGAACAAGAATTAAACTACTATATAAATTATTTGGACATATTTCTTGAAATACATTTCTTCCTGTACCTGTTTATAAGATGATTGACGGATGTCACTACTCACTTATTAAATGTTCCAAAGACTCTTCCGCCACTAATGTTGAAGTGGAAGAGCTGTCATCATCCTCCTCTTCATCTTTTTCATTATTGCCATTACTTACAATATGCGACCAACTTGATTCCATTTTTAAATGCATTTAGCTGGTCTGGATGCATATTGGTCATGGATACAAATGTACATATAACCAACGTCAATGATGCACTTCAATTGGCACGGAATTTGGTCAAATTCATTGTAGTTCAACCGGCATGGTATTGATTATATACAGTAGCTTTGGTGAAACCGGTAGCTACGAAAAACAGCAGGCCTTCTCATTATGAGTACAGTACATATTTTAAAGCTGCTTTTCAATTGCAATTACAATATGGTTTAGCTCTAGGTAATGGTGAATAGCTACATATACTGTATATACCGGTAGCCATTAACATTCAATTAATTTGTTCATCACAATAGGATGATCCACTCAACAGAACAGGTAGTTTATTGACTACTTCCGTAACATGATACCTCCTATATTTCACAAATTATGCATCCTCTGTCAACAAGTCGGATGAAATCCAAATTCTTCATTTACGATTATTCAGAGTAAAACAAGCTGCAGGAAACACAATTGCGAGCTTATAATCAATGAAACAGCTTACCACCAGTTAAAATAAAATCCAGCACTGAAAAATACTATATAAATGCAGCTGGTATAACAGATCAGTCTTGGGTTAAAATACCTTATAACTCTGGTACTTCAGGTCGCATGGACACGAGCTGCAAAGGTTAAGACCGCTAATGCTCCAACCACCTTGCAACGAAGGCGAGATTGCTAAGTCACCACTTGTCCGCAGTGGTGTATGTGTTTATTGGTTATTGATTGGGCTTTACGATCTATGTATTAAGTTGCTTCATTGATGCGCAAACAATCACAATGGATAGTTGGACCATTCCATTCTCAAGTCCGACTCATACACACATTGGTTTATCAGATGGCTGCATTCAAATAATATGCTTTGATGAAGACATTTTGATATCAAAATAAAAAACATGTTGACAAAAGGAAAGAGACAAAGAAATGGTGGATGATACATTATCAAAATATAAATCAAATTTATAGTACATATTCTTTTTAATACAGGTCTACAGGACTTTATAATTTACAAAAGTAATAGAAATATCAGTTTAATCAGTTTACACATACTGTAGTGAAGTATTTACCATACCAGTCCATAGTTCCATGTTGTTTATGATGATTGACAGCTCATCCTCAGACGTTTTATCACGCTCGGCACTATTTACCACCACCAATTATTAGTAACATTAGGATCAAGCTTTTATCCTCAAATGTTTTTGTTATCGTTGTGGTTTTTGCGTTTCTTTTGTATTTTTGGCCATAAAATAAGCTTTGAATGGCCTTATGTTTACCATCATACTTTGCTATGCTTTTTTCCTCATATATTCTTGTTATTGTTGTTATTTGTCACTCATCACATATTATCGAGAAGTCAGTGCCTTAATGCCAAAGGGTATAAAAGGTTATGAATTATGTACATACAGTAGTATCATCTCTTTTTGTATTTTTTACTGCAAAATAAATTTAGTATGTATTTTTTTTAATGTTTACAACACTGTATACAATACTAACTATCCTTAAATATTGTTATTATTTATATGGAGTGCTTTTGTACTAAAATAAATGTTTTTCATATCACATTCTGCCTAGTTGGTTGGTTGCTAAATTGATATTCTTGATCTGTACATTTTGTGTATGCACTACTTGGCAACAAGCAGTTTCTACTGATTTGAAATTGGTTCTCAGTCAACATTAAAAATGATAGATGCAGGTAGGCTATCATAAGATGTGGCATTGAATATGTAATTATTACAATAAATGAATGAATAATGCGCTCAGAATATTATCCATGTATAAAAAGAAAATAAAAAGCTGTAGACAAGGGCTACAATTATTTGTATGTTTTACTATAAATTTATTTATTTTTATTAATGGTAATAAAATTAAAAGAAATATAAAATAAATAGAAAATATGCAAAAACACTATTACCATACAGTACTATTTCTTATGACTTAATTCTATATCACATCACTGTTATTGACAATTTCTGTTGAAAGGATTCATTTTAATAATTAGTAAAATGAATAAGATGATTCAGGAGATGATAATATCAGTGCCATCTTAATCTTAATATGGATTTTAGGTATTCACCACTCGAAGGCAATCATCACCTTTTCCTATTAGTATTAGTATGTCTATTACTATTATTAGAAACCTTGTTTTTAACTGTGAACAATAGAGGGCAGTATATATGTCATCTTCAATATGGAAATACTTTTTAATTTATTTTTTACAATATGTTTGTACAGTAATGCAATAAGAATCTATTAAATAAAAGCTAAATCTCGAAAAAATTATGTTATTTAAAATACCAAATAACACTCTGAATATCTAAATGTATTTAACATTTGTATACAATGAAAACTTTCCTTGATTAAAATTGTGGTTTATAGAAGTCTGATACTTAAAACACTGTACAAAGGTTAATGTTATTATTAACAGCATCAATAAAACAAAACCAACAGCAACAATAATGATAATAAAACTACAATAACAATATAATAATTATAATAATACAATTATTTTACATCATGTTAGTTGGGGTTCTAAGTTTAGTGTGTTGGTTTTGAAGTGAATAAAATTATTTATGAATGATTATAATGAAAATACAAATAACTAAAGAATATTGATACTATGAATATTATTACCATTAGTAGGGTATTATGATAATGATTAATGTTGTCAATATAAAGTTTGTAATAATTGATTATGTGAAGTCTCTTCCCATCATTAACAGTAGGCTATTTGGAAACACTTAGAATTAACAGAGCTTAAGTGAAATCCTGTCACATAGCAGATTTTAAAATGAATAGCTTGTTGTTTAGTCATTAGGTACTGCATAGTTATTATTACTAATCACTAAATGAGTCATATCCCAAATGACAAGAACTTTCCTGCGAAGCCGGCTGTAATTTTTTAGGAAGTATTTGGGATAGGCGATAAAAATATAATTCGCACAATATAACACACTTCTACCTTGTCTGCCTTCCTCATTAAAGGTCAATTTTTGACATAACATTGACACATGCATTTAACACTGATTGAATAAGAAATTTGATCTGCAATCTAACAGGTGAATCAGATATTTGGTATCTGTTTGTAATTAGACAATTACTGTAATTAACATTTATGTGATATAACAAATACATAGCAAGTTTTTATCTTATACAAAATCTAATCCGAGTTAATTATTTATTGCCAATAGACATTTGAACTAAACAAATCACTAGGATGATTTATTGACTAGAAAACTATTAATTTTTTAGAGATTTCCTGATTAACAAAAGTGCTTTTTACTCCGTATACTTAAAGGTTGAAATTACTGTACAGGGGCGGATCCAGGATTTAAAAGAAGGGGGTTCAAAATGTTTCCAAAAAACCCCAAAAAAGTAAAAAAGGGGGGTCCGAAAAAATTTTGATTCCTAGATGGCCGGAGATAAGCTTTCCCGACTTCTGAGGAGTCTTTAAATCATGACATTTAAGTTCTTCAAAATTCGAGGTTTTCCCCCTCTTGAAAAAAGGTCAGGTAATTTTATGTCATCATATCACAGAAGAAAAAAATTAAAAATCAAAGACAGGCAATATATTATTATATTCCAATAACATTGAGTATTTAGATATAGTCTTTCTTCCATGGATCAATGAACCGATAGGCCTGAAGAACGCACTTTCGTACATAAATTAATACGACGGCGAACCAAAAACAGTGTGTATAAGTTATTTAATTGACAACTAGTTGGGCTAAGCCTAGTTTGTCTGATCTTCCAACATATGCTTAGGTAGGTTAGCATGCCTTTTGTTAGCAAGGACCCATTTGTATTTTGTTACGTTTCTTCACAGAGGGGGTTCGTACAAACCCCCCTCCCCCCTGGATCTGCCACTGCTGTAGAGACAGGAAGCAACAGACTGAGATTTCTGTGGACATTGGAACCAATATGATTTCACCAAATTAATTTGGAGTGTATTTAGAATTAAACATACTGAACATACAAAGTCAACACACTTGGGAGAGGTTGGTCTGCAAGGTGGGCGAGGGGGAGGGAGCGTCCCTTTACCCCCCTGCTGGATCCGCTACTGAAACGAACGTGCAGCATTAAAAATTTGTCTTTTGATTGGTAACCCCTATAAAGTTAAATAGTTTTTTTTTATGGTGTAGGCCTACAGTACACCCATAGTATCTCAATTTTGTGTTTTTTGGGTATATACCCAAGGAACTATTGTCATAAAAAAATAGCACACTTACAAAAGTACTTGAGTGTCTCCTCCATCATCATAGGCGATAACAAGTCGTCATCCTCCAAAACTGCATCTGCATCTGCATCCAGGCCGCTACATGTCCCCAACCAGTCCACATGTCCGTACGTGTAATTGGACGTGGTGTCAGCACGTAGTCGATACAGTGGTATCTTCTCCTCCAGCAGGCTGATTATCTCAATCTCTGGGATGTCGGAATTATTATGTAGGTCTGAAAACATAAAGCCAATTTTATGTCAAACAGAAAATTATCGATGAAAAACCTTGAAGACTGGACTTTAAAACAACAAATCTTAAAGATTGCTTCCTCCAACCTAAACATCAAGAATATGATGCAAGGCACTATGGCTATTTCATCATTTATCAACTTGATTCGTTGGTTCAATATTCAGTACATTAAAGCCAATATCTGCACTGAGCATGACCAAATCTATGCCTTGATGGCGTCAATCCTAACATGCTGGTTATTTTAGCATTTATACCTCATAAAATTCATATAAAACATTATCACATCATTTGCATACTAAAAATAACTACCAATTATTATATAAATAGGTATTTCTTTCTCTGATGGTTGATGAAAATGCCATAAACTTAAAATTCAGTTCAAAGGTTACAAACACAGTGTGAACTCATTGATTGGTTAACAACATGCAATAATGGTTTTGTAATATAGTGTTAAAAACACAACAAATCGGAGTCATATTGTAGCCTAAATCCATTTTCAAAACAAGTTTTTAGAATGATGGTCACCATATCCATATTTCATTAAAATAACCAAGATCAACATTCTTAAAAAAAATCAATATCTTCACCACCATCATTACTATACACTTTGGCACCCAACACCACCATAAATATTATGTAAACCATAATATCACACCACATTTATTATCTTTATTTTTTTTTCTAATTCAAAACCAAAGCTGTTCTTAAGACCATGAAAACCTTGGTCCCAAAAGTGGTCTTTAATTTGAGGGAGACCTATAATGTTAATTTGATATTGATGATAATGATGATACTTATGATGATGATTACAATGATGAGGATGATAAAGATAATGCCATAGTGATGGTGGTAAAATTAATGATGATAATGGACTTTTCTGCTCCTTTCATATTTTAATTAAGGTCCCACAAAACAACAGTGTAAATGTGCAAAACATCTGCATTTGTGGGACACACATGTGATTGTTAGACCCATGCATATTGCTGGCATTGTTGTGATTGGTCAGTTTAGTTAAATTTGATTGACACTTTGGAAAGGTCCGTTATGATTATGGTGATTGTGATGATGACAAAATATTGATGGTTACATGACGATGATTATCATCAGAGGACAATGGTGATGATTAAACAGTAAAAGAATTCTCGCAAAGACCAACTCCATCATGAAAGACACATCTCACCCACTACAATGTCTACAACTGGCTGCCGTCTGGGAAAAGATTAAAATGCTGCAACTGTAGAACAAGTCGATTCCTTAACTCCTTTGTTCCATATTCAATTAGAATTATTAATGGTTGGTTGGCTTAAATGCATTATCTATATGTAATGTTTTGTTGTATATATTGTACTATAGACTTTATGTTGGAATTTATTTAACGTCCTTTATATTTATATGTTTGACGTTCTAAAATTGTTTGTGCAATGTAATATCCAAATATCATTTCCTTTTGGACAATAAAGTTATTATGTATCTTGTAAAATAATAATGATAAATTAATAATTTTAATAATTCTTATTATGTAACATTTTTGTATTTTACCTGTGATTGTGCCTGTCTCTGTCAAGCCATTGTATTGATCCTCGTTGACCTCCAGGTCATCAGTGAAAACCTCCTCGTATCCATGTATTGGAGAGGGTGAACTGCTGTTTGTCGCCAGCTTGTCGGTTTCACAATCTCACTAAACGCAAAGACATCGGGATCAACTTGGCTCAGATATCTCCAAACTATTATGAATAATAAATTGAAATATACTGAATATAAGTAAATTATGTCCATCGGGACATTAAGAAATATAATAATATATTTCTTTAATGTTAAAATAATGTCCATGGTAGACTTACTGTACAAAGCACTTTTTGTTGTAACATGGAGAGCTGAGTTAAACAGAATAAAGACCTTTAGTCCTAAAACTAGAAATTGCAAATTGCAAGTGAAGTGCTGCGAAGTACAACTGCATATAAATGTTTGAACAAAATTATTTATGCGAGTCAAGTGAAAATAATGAATAATAAAACTATAACAAATAATATGAGACACGACCCTTTGTCTATATTAGAACACTTCTCATTGGG
>NW_022704992.1:4271452-4289663 GCF_011630105.1 Anneissia japonica | reverse complement strand
TAAGATAGTATAATACATACTCCAAGTATTGAAATGCATGCCATCGTGTCGGGATTCAATATTTTGACGTTACAGTAATTATGTCATCATCAGGAAAAACATAGTAGCACATAGTAGTTCATTGTAAACAAAACATAATAACAGGTTTACTGATGCAATGCAGGGTGAGAACAATAAAATAAAACAGCATTTAGATAGGGTCAAAGTCCCAAATAGGATAACCAGATAGAACACTATAATTATTTATTAAAGACCTATACAGGAAATCTGTATTTTTCACCTAAAAATAGACCTTGGCTTCTAATTTACTGACATGCTTGAATGCATCAACTAGTCTACAGTCCTGCTGACTTTTAACATATTCACAAACATACTGAAAATTGAAACACAAAGGAAGAAACTTGTAGTGGAATTATGGCATGGTGTAGTAGTTCAACATTTTCAGTCACATAATCATGGGTTCAAATCTACCAATGATTTTCTCACTGTCAAACCAAACTCAGCTCCATATAAAGCTTATAAAACATCATATAGAGATTTACAATACATCAGTCATAGTTGGATAGTTCTGTTCAGTACTGTCTATATTCTAGCCTTTGCTATAGTAGGCCTATGCTTGTAGTCAATGCTCTATTGCTATAATGGCAATAATACAGTATCTACTGTATCTATTCAATCTTCCTTTATTCAGTTATGGTACTATAATGTTTTTGTATAACTAAAAACAACTTCACTCCCTAAGCCTAACAAAAAGCAAGACTTCGTTTGTAGACCATCACTTCCATACTGTAAGTGGCAAGACGCTCTCTATACGTATAAGATAATTTTTGGTCATTGCCAGGCTAATGAATTATTTTAAGCTAGACTCACGCACACCATGTGCCCGCAACCTTTGACAGATAAAACTTAAATAAAACGGAAGTACTTGGATGCCTCTGGAAAAAACTGTTTATCTAATTATAAATAAATTCATATTTACTTCCCTTTTTGTGTGACAGTACTATCTGGAACACTTCTGGACAGGGTATTAAATAATTAGAATAATGGTATAATCAGCAAAAAAAAAAAAAAAAAAAAAATCTTTTATATTACACTAATTAATCACAAAAGCTTAACATTATGTGAGTTCTATATTTCATAGTTAGATACTCACTTACTGCAGGTTCGAGTAAACTGTACATAATGAGTAAGTTTCTGTATGAATAATTATCAATCAAGTGCTGAGCAATAAGGCAAACATCCTATGATAACACTTGAGTTAAGATTTTAGAAATACAGTAGGAAGCATTTCTATGGTCATGGTAAAAAAGGAAACCCATTATCTAAATTTAAATATTATATACGACAAAAGCTTAATAGTAAAACCAACTAAGAATAATAATACATTACAGATAAGTGTATGGAAGGAGGCCAAAATAAGTTTAGAATAAAGCCATGGCCACCAGTTAAAATTATATAAAATACACATACATAATATAATAGTATTATTTACGGTACAAACTAATACTAAATAAGTAAGTAGTAGTGGGCGGGGCATAGCTATATTTAAATTGCATATTATAATTAATACTTGTGGTAGAGTAAAATGACTGTAGTTTGTGACATTATTATTTAAATTATTTTTGATTTTTTTAAACAATAATAAAGGTTAGCTAGCCCCTAGGTAGCCTAGTTTAGTAAACGGTACTGTAAACTTGTCAACCAGCAGTGGTGAATCACATTCATTTTTATTTATTTTAAAAATATTCTTTTAGTATGTTAAAGAAGATTTTTAAAATGTTTGGCAGGTATATTTAATGACAAGGTCTCTCCATTTTCATTGATTATAGATACGCAACACCAAAGAAGTTAGCGCCTGCTCTTGCCTTCAAAATCTAGGCCTAGCTGCTAGCAAACCAAACCTGATCGCAACTCAGCCACCCGTCAGCGGGATACAGTTTCATCGGAGCAGTCCGTCCTACAGTAACACAGGAAGGCTGGTTGGTTGAGCTACGCCTAGCCTACCCTAGGCACTATACCTCCTTTCCTTTACTACTATGTATGAGTCGAGTGATAAAATACGATTGTTGGATAATAAAATGTTTACATACCCAATAAATGTGTTTATAATATCAGTAATGAAAGAAGTAAAATCAAAGCAAGCTATAAAGTAAGACAATATTTCGACACACTGCGACCGGTTATATCGCTGAATGATTTTGCCTCAGGAGGTTTTATTTAATACGTAAGAGAGGCCACCAGTGTCTAAAATATTTATGAATGAGAAAGTGAAATTAAAAGTTTTTGAATGATCAACTGTGACGTCGCTGCATCGCTGCAAGAATTTTTCTGACTATTTTATTTCATCTGTAAGTTTTGTGATAATGACAGCACAAGTTTGGACGTAGAATTCCACTTGGACCACCCCTGATTCGGCCTCTCTCTCGTAACGTACATAATAGGCCAACATTGTAAATTTAGTGCTCTCCAGCTAGTTCGAAAGAGAGAAAGATAAGGTTGGGGAGTTCGATCCCTAGTTGGAATTTTGGTCCTGTAAAAGTATTCCTGGATTGGGCGCCAAAAAAAAAACAAAAAAAAAAACAAAAAACAAACAAACTAACAAACAAAAAACCCTTAGCTAGCTGTGACTCCACATAAATCGTGCACATAAATACTTACCTCCAAATTTGTGAAAATATATTTGACAATCAACAAGCTTAACAATTATATTGTTATAAGAAATTGAGTAATTTCGATTTATGTTTTTATTTACAAAATAAGGAGAAAGTACAAGGATGATATGAAGAGCAGTTTTGAAAGCACCTTTTTTAGGAAATTTCGTTTAAGGCACATACATTTGACGTTTTTTTTTGTCAAAATCTCACAAATCTTATAAAATTTTATGTGAGACAAATAACTAGATATGTCCATAATTTTGGTTGTAATATGACATCATTATGCCCACGTATACACATAGACACATCACACAAATTGTCACATAAAATTTTATCGTTTGTGGACAGAGTTTAAGCGTGAATTTGCTGTGTACAGGTCGCGTAAATGTGTAAATCATGTTTTTTTGTATTTTGTATACCGTACCATGTGTATAGGATGTTAGTGGTTAGAGTCGGGTTTAGAGTAACCAAAGGAAGAAGATCACCAAAGGCTGTACCAGAGTCTAAGTGGCATCATGAATGTGTTTCATGTCTAATATTTATTTTAACATATGGAAGGGATTAGCTTGGTGGTGAATGCTAAGGCTTGACTCAGACTTGGAATGGAGTTGCACATAAAAATAACCATGATAAAGGTATTGACGATGATGATGATGATAATAATAATACAGTATGTCAAAAATATTTAAACGGATTGTACGTACGTACTTACAGTTATTTTATATTCCTTTTTTTTTTTTATAAAAAAAACATGTTTCATAAGAAATTCACATAAATTCATTTAATAATTGTTTTATCAATCACCGTTCATAAAAACGGACACTTCACTGAATATAAAGCATATAAGGTAGCTGAACGTGCCCTATCCACTAGCCGACCAGGGACCTCCCTCTGAGTTGTAGTAGTAGTCCTAACCACTACGATATAATCGCTTTACATTGTTTTTGTAAAGTAGTTGCTGAATGGCGTGCCATACTTGTGTAGGGCATACACAATCCGGACGTTCAAATCCTGTTCTTTGAATGACGTAAACAGAAGTATCGCCCTAATTATATTATAGGCTTACAGTATAATATAGTATAGGCCTATAAAATTGTCGCAATTGTAAATACAATTTATTGTCACATTTTTTTATAATAACCTGTCGCATTTTTAAAGATGTATTGTAGCATGCAAAATACAGAGAAAGAAAAAATTGAAATAAAATTAAAATCATATTTGAAAATAATTTTCTCATTTTAAAATAACATAAAAATAATCAAATAAGATTCAAGATTCAAGATTTATTTTCGTCATACATAGTACATATATACAAGATTTGTTTCTTTGAGTTGATAACAAACAGTGGAAATTGAATACTATAACACTATAAAATATATGACAACAATTAACAGATATAATATTAAATATGAATATAAGATATAAAAATATAAAAATATATTACACAGGGAATTAACAAGGTTGAACTATATTGTGAGGTCAGGAGAGGAATATGGCATGGAATGTAATACAGTAGATAGGCTTGATGATGAGATTATCTACTGAAGTGTTCGTTAAAGACTCTTATTGCACATGGTAAAATGAGTGTTTATGACGGTTGGTACGTTTTAAAGTTGGAATTATTCTGCCAGATTTACTAATTGTTATGAACTTATTAAGTGGGTGAGTTTGGTCATTCGCTATGTCCTTAATTTTATTAAGTAAGGCACCTTCACATAAACAACTTAAGTCATTGACCTCCGTACCTATTATTTTAAATAGAACACAGAAATTAGTGTATTTAAAAAATATTTATTCATAATTTTACTGCACAGCAAAAATGATAGAAGCAATTCCTGTTTTATTATTTTTATCATATCCAGTATGAAAAAAATAGCATTCATTTTTAAAATCCAATATTCTTGCTCAAGTTGTATGTTACTGCAGAGCGAGTTGAACATTTTTTTAAATGATTTTTTGTCATTTTCACAAGGGAAAATATGCTTTTCTCATGGATCTAGCTACTTCAAACTTTCTGGTGGTCGTTTACAATGAGCGTGCGATGATGTGAAAAGTTTTGTTATTTTAATATATAGGAATGGATATAGATAATGGTAAAGATAAGTTGTCTGCCATGCCATATTTACACTTTGTTTTTTTAAATATTTCTATATAATAGAGTATACAGATCGACACCATTGATTCCAAATATAGGGTAGGGTTGGGGGTGGGGGGTGGTGGGGTAAGAAAGGAAATTTTACAGTGAGGGTACAGGGACCGGACCTTATTAATCCTCCCAGTTGAAGAATGCTCTTATGTATGGGACACTCCTGAATACTATGCCATAACTAGATCTAAGTAATATTGTTAGGTTTCATAATTTAAAAAAAATGAAAATCGAATTTAGGTAGTATTATCTATTTTTATATAAATATAGAACTATTTTAATGTAGGCCTATGACTCCCGGTGGATACCGAGTGGAGCCACGTACTTACAGCTTCCGGGTTCCTTTCAACTCGAGCGCACACAGAGATTGTCTATTTTTGTATAGTTTTTGTCGACAACGATCGTGATCGATGGTGAGTCTACAGTACGTAGTTCATGTGAAAATGGCGACGATCGTATAGTCACGAGATCAGAAAGATACTCCTACTAAAATTGTATTTCCAGTCAATATTTAGGTCTATGAAATTGGTAAGACAATAACCTGTAAATTTAGTCGTGTTTGCAATTCACATAACGGTATATTTTAGTTTTGTTCATTAAACCGTAAGTCTTTTTTGCATAAGCCTAGGCACAGACCAGGTCACCGTCTAGCCGACCTACCGGTCTTAGGCTAGTCAATTCCCTACCCTTAGCAGGATTTCTGTAGGCGTTTTGCCGGAGTGATTAAAGGCCTAGCCTAGGCCTACATTGGCTTATTATAGATCACCGGCGTTTTATTTATATACCACGGAATCTAGGCCTAGGCTAGTTCCCATTTTAATATTTTTTCTCCTATTGTATTTTGTTCTAGGTACAGTACTTTTATAATTATTTAAAAAAAATAATTTTGTTGTAATTATAATAAAAATATGACCAAAACATGAATGAAGTACCGAAAATGCATTCCCATTAATTCCCATAATTAGGTTAGGAGTCAAGTATTGAGATGGGTGGGGGAGTTTATATGGATTGGGGACTGGCCTAGAAGGGTTAATGTGGGGGTCTTGAGGATTCATTCAGGGATGCTAGCTGGCAAAAATGTGAAATGAGTTGATTTTAACTAACTAATTGTAATTGTTTTGGCTGAGTGAATTTCCAGGGGGTGTGGTGGGGTGGCCTGGGCGGTGCAAGCTTTTTTGTGTGAGAGGTGAGCGCCCTCCAAGCCCCCCCCCCATAAATACAACTCTGAATTCCAGTCATCAGAAAGAATCAACAAATAAATAAATAAAAATATTTAGAAACATTGGAAATAAGAGGCCAGTTTCCGTGCAGATTCTCTTTCTCTATTGGTATCATCACATACAGCTGAATATAATAAGATTATCATCATTATTTCATTTTAGTGTCTGTGTTTCCCATTTCTGGGGTTAGGCCAAGACCTAGCAGAAGTGGCTTCTCCCACTTTTTCCCCTGCTGTCTGGGGAGGCCAAATTACACTAGTCTAACAACAGTATTTTTTGGATATAAAAATCTCAGTGTATATCTAGGAACTAGATACAAGGGGCCAGTCTAATAATACTAACTGCCACTATAATTTTTTTTTTTTTTGTAAATAGAATCTTTACTAATGTTACTGTGAAGAGTGAACCATTGTTATCAAGATGTCTGAAAGTAAGACGTTGCCAAAGAAGGGCAATGTAGACTTTGCAAGCTACTTCACCACAAAACACTCTTGGAGGGGCAAGTAAGTACTGTACAGTACTACAAATATACATTTTTATATAACAGTTTTTATATCATGTTATAATAGCGCTGTTATTTCATTTTTATTTTTTTTAATTATTTTCATTTTAATAAGGTCTCATTGATGGATGATTACATTGGTTGAATCATAGCTGAATAACTTGATAAATGGATAGATTGATGGATTGGTTAATGATGAATTGGTTGATGGGAATTGATTGATTGATGGATTGATTGATTGATAGATTGATTGAAGGATGAATTGAATGATTAATGGATTGATTTATTTGATTGATGGATGGATGGATTGATGGATGGACAGACAGATGAATTGTTTTATTGATTACTGAATGAATGAATTGATATGGATTGATTGATTGATTGATTGATGGATAGGTTGATGGATATATTGATGGATGGATTATTAATTGATTGATGGATTGATTGAATGATGGATTGATTGATTGATGGATTGATTGATTGATAAATTTATTGTTGGATAGATAGATTGATGGATTAATGGATTGATTGATTGGTTGATGGATTGATTGGTTGATGGAGTTTTTGATTGATTGATGGATGGATTGATGAGTGGATAGATGAATGATGGATGGATAAATAGATAGATAAACGGATGAATGAGTAATTGTTGTTGGCCTTGATTTTTAGATACAAAAGGATTTTTGCTGTTGGGACCAAAGGTGTGACTACGTACAACCCTGGAAATTTAGAAAACACAAATCATGTAAGTAATTGGAACTTAACATCTCTACCATCATTGTTCACCACCTTCTCTAGATAAAAATTTACAGTTGCTATAATTGTCATATTTGTTATTTATAGTGTTATCACATTTTTTCCTTTTCAGTGGATGTATGAAGAGTTTGTGAGCATTGGCCCAAATGTGAAAGCACCAACTACCAATGAATTTGTAATTTTATTCAGACGCGGGAAAAAGAATGAATCTATGCGTTTTTCCACCGAACACCGTGCTGATCTCATTACAGAAGCTTTGGTAATTATCATTACTGGCCAGATTCATGATTTACAGGGCAGGGTAGGGTGGAATGGGGCATCAGATGTCATAGGGTAGGAAGAACATGTTCCTTTCTACACCTGTTTACACTTTTATCAAACCCAGATTTTTAATATGTCGTCATTACATGTTACAAAATCTGCAGATATTATTTTTTTTATGTGAATCCTAATCATAAATTATTTCTCTCTATTGTATACTTATACTGCTTTAAATGGAAAAGCACAGATTTTAAAAAGTTGATGTCGCACAAGTTTAGGACATTTTTGAAAATTAAAAAAAAAAAACTATCTTTTTTTTTTTTTTTTTACAAGTTTTTATTCATAGTCAGTACATCCTTAAATTTTGTTTTGTGCTGCATGTGACAATTACTAATAAACTAATTAACATTTCCTACTTCATTTCCAGAAATTCAAGGATCAATTTAGTGGTTACAAGTCCAAGTCAAAGGTTAAACATCCTATTGTCTATTTGTACAGTCAGAGTAAAACTTGTTATTTACACAAAATAACAAGTTTTACTCTGACTTGTTATTTACACAAAATGAAATTGAAATTCTAACCTTAAGTGAAATTGGGTACATCATAATTGTTTTCTTTCAGTTAAAAAGTAAACATAATCACCTCATTATTGCTAATAATTTATTTTATAATGTGTACTGTAGTCGCATTTAGATCATTAAACCTACACACTGTATTATAACGTTAATGCTCAGATAATATTATGCTGTGTGTTATATTAGTGGAAATTTGTAGTGCATAATTTCTCTGCACCTATTTTTATATGAATAACAACAACCTACATTGAGTGATCCAAGTGACTGCTGATGGAATTTTGATTAATCAGACCATGTAGTCAGCAGTCTATTTCGTGAATGCTCATCTTTTCCCTGATCATCCTCCTCATCATCATCACCACCATCATCTTTATCACCATCATCTTCATAACCATCATTAACTTCATGATCATCAGTATCATCATTATCATTATCATCCTTTATCCTTTATCATAATTATCATCATTCATAATTTATATCATCTTCATCATTTATATCATAATCAATCACCATCAATCTGTATCATCACCATCATCTTTGTCACCATCATCTTCATTTAATATCATTACCATCAGTATCATCATTATCAATATCATCCTTATCCTTCATCATAATTATCATCATCATTATCATTCTTATCCTTCATCATAATTATCATCATCGTTCATTTATATTATCTTCATCATTTATATCATAATATATCACAATCAGTTTGTATTATCATCATCATCATCATAATTATCATCATTATCTTTTTACAGTAATGTCAAACATTTTTTATATTAATTTACAAAAAAGAAAACCACAATGAAACACTTAAATAGTGAGACATACAGTACTGTTATGGGGTGAGATGCATAGGAGACACGTTGGTTTGATTATAAATTATTATTTATTCATAAAAATTGTACAAACCATATGCTACAATTGTGAACAAAATAGTAGAAGGCAGGTGCAGCCACCACCATTAAAACTCAAGCAAGAGAATGGCTTTATGAAAACTGTAAACCTCGATTATTATTCGATTATTTTTTTCCACTGACATCAACTTCTTAAGATATAGTTTCAAGTATAGAGTCAGATTTAACTTGCATGGTCTGTTTTTATTCCAGCGTTTTAATTGCTACAAACATCACTGGAGTGAGAACCGAATTCCTGTCATCCTGGATGTTAACGATTGTGGTATCGATCAAATTTGTCCAACAACAAATAAAGTCCTCACAACGTACTACTACAAAGACATTGAAGGCTTTACTAATGTGAGTACTGCACTCTAATATTATTACCTGTTGAATGCTGTTTCAATATAATATACAATTAATATATATGATATCGTATATAAAAAATACAATAAATTTATATAATGTATTTTTGGTCACAAAAATTGTTGATAATATTTTGAGAAAAATGAGTTGTTGCCTATATGATTTGACCCTATGACCCATTTTGTTGGCGTCATAAAGTAGAATGGTTGTTTTCTTTTACATTATTTTGGTTATATTTCAATTATTTTTCCCAGGTAAGTGGATATCCAGGCGGTTTTGCAATAATCTATGGTGGATTTAGCCGACTTGTAAGTTCATTTCCATTCTATCTTTAGTTCTAACAATATTGTAAATAGTGTACTTATTACTTAGTGTAGTACAGTAGTATTTCTAGCATCCAAAAGTTATTTTGATTATATTTTTGAAATGTATAATTTTCAGGAATCTGAATCTGATATTTTGAATAATGACAGATAAAACATCACCTAATTAAACTTATTAAAAATATAGGCTATCCCTTTTAACATACCTAATACGTTACTGTAGTTTTTTTTGTATAGATGTTTTTATCATGTACAGTACAGCAGTTTTTTCCGATTAAAATAATGTCCTATGTTGTAATCTTAAGTTTAAATGCAATGTGAGATTAATATCAAAAAGTTGATTGTCAAAATTTAAATTTAATATCCTATTATAGAAATATTGTTTATTACCATTTTTTAACATTTTTTTCTTTCAGCATTTATTCGCATCAGAGCAGCGGGATGATCTACTGAAATATGCGATGGAATGCGCTGGAATTTATATTGGCGTCATGCTACGAGTTCGCAAAGAACCTATTACATTTGATCAGTTTGTACTGAACAGATTTGGAAAGTACAGGTGAGAAAAAGGACGTTTTGACATGTGTTTCAGTGGTATCGGAAGATGTGTTAGAAGAATTATATTAGGAGTGTTGAAGAGAAGAACAGAGGAAGGAGTTGTTAACTACTCTCCTTATTCTGGAGTGCCTTGTTTGGATGAATTTAAATAAGTAATGTTCTCAATAACATAATAATAATAACTTAAAATAATTGAAGTTATAGTGCTCTAAATGTTATGGGGCTTGAAAGAACAAAGAAAAGGCCAAAGATTGGAATTGTTGAGCTGCCCAGTCACAGCAGTATTTAGAATTAGGGTTGATCAGTCAGCAATTTTTTATATTTGTTATTTGACTAGGCTTAATTCTAAAGCCGGTCGTCAGCCGACACGATTCTATGATGAATGCAACACCACAATGCGCGCGCAGCAGATTGTTTGTAGTGGCGATTCCTTCAGACTACCACCGGCAATCAGCAGAAAGCGTTGCATTGTGGTAGCACTAACAGGAAGTGGAGTTGGATTTGTCGTGCGATGATCTTATGACGCAGTCAGCGTCCGTCTTTAGACTTAGTTCATACTGTCTCACTTTATATGTATGTATTTATTTAATTATTGAATATTTATTATATTTACATTGCAGTGATGACAATAGTCTGACATCCTTAGCTGAGTTCAATGTCCAAAAATTTTCACCCCGACATCCTAAACCAGTGCGAAGAGTCCTCTGTCTGACGGAAACGTGTTTGGTTGAGCGTGACCCAGCCACGTACAATGCTGTTTCTGCCAAGCCTTTATGCGATGTAAGTTTTTATTATCTGATTATATTAAACGGGAATAACTCTAGTCCTACTTGGCAATTTTTGTTACTATTATCTATTGTCTACAGTATTTCAGAATGAATGAAATTAAATAAATATATTTTTAGATAAATAATAAGTTAAAATATCAATAGTAATAATAATATATGATTTTTGATACAATTTCTATATGATACAAACCTAAGACCTCAGGACATGAATTTATAAAATGGATTATGCTAATAATATTTTTATTTTTTTAGGTAGTTAAACAAAGGTCAAGTATATATAGTTTATATTCAACACAGACAACCTAAAAGTAATTTGTTGTGTGCAGAGAAAAATCAATATGTTTATAATTATATGACAATTTAATCGTAATTTATCATATTTCGCATATTGAATGATTTTTTTCTTTAGCAAAAAAAATAATTGACTATAACAGCTAATAAACATAAGCAAAAAATATTTAGCTTTAACCATGTTTTTTAATAATGTATTTAAGGGCGGTCAAAAAAAAAAGAAGATGCAAAGTCCAGTTCAATTTCCAAGTTGAAGTTAATAGGAAAGTTAAATGGAAGGATGGAAGGTTTTTCAGTCTTTTTTGTTTGCATAATACATAAATAACTAATTTCCTTTACAGGTGTTTGCATTGGTACGTAGCAAAGAAAGCCCACAGATTTTTTATGTAGAGTTCGTCAAAGGTTATAATCGGAAATTCTCATCAACGGATAGGTATAATTTTTTTAATTATTATTACTAAAGTATTATTGTTGTTTATTATAATTGATAATTATATTAATAGGAAAGTGACTTTTGGAAACTTTTGTTAAATTATTCGTATTTTAGTTATCTTTTCTAATATACAGTTCTCTTTGAACTTATGGAAATAAGAATAAAAAAATCAAATCATGTTTTCTGAAAATGTTACCAGAACCAGATCTTCGTATTTTAATGTTTGATGATGTTGAAACAATGAAGGTCCTGTCACATGCTTCAGTTTGGAATTATAGAAATATATCTTTTCAGTGCTTTGTATAGACACAATCAAATTTGAATACAATTCTCTGTTTTACTGGATGCCAATGAAGAGTGAAACAACATTTGCTCTGTCCTGTTTAAATTGAACACTATCCAAACAGCCCAGTATGCAACCGTAACCAGATGTTTTGCATGGTAGCCATCGATAACTGGCATTTGCACCCTAGAGGGTGCACTTCATAAATGGTTCCCTGTTAAAAATACGAATGCATGATTAATTATCAATTGAAAGTTATATGAATACTATGTTTACATTTTGAAGCATGCTCAAAGTTATTACATACATTTGTGAGAAAACATTTTAAAACACTTTTTTTTAATTGATTGTTTTTTTTTTATATTTTAAAATATTGATTCACTTTTTTTGACCCAACAGAGACAACCTGATAGCTAGTGTTCTTGATGGTGTCCGTGCAAGTGGTAATCGCGATGCTCACGTAAAGATGACTTTTTCAGATAGGGGTGTCCGCCATGCACCATTCTACGTGCCAGTTGACGAGGAAGTCGAAGCTCATCACTTGAAATTTCTGGCTCAACCACCAGGTGTGTGCGTAGACTATTCGAAAATACCAATCAATTGATCTTCTATTGACTGTAAACGAGAACTGACTATTATTATTATTATGTTTACATATTAGGTAATAACTTTGCTGATGCTGTTGTTCGTTTCAACAATAATGTTTCTTACAGCGGTCTTCTCCACGCCGTTACCCAGGATGTAAGTTTATTGATTCTTTTAATTGATAAATCAATAATAAATATTTTATGAAATCGTTGTGTGGGCTATAAAGTGTACATCTTAAACTAAATAACTTATGTGGTTGGTTAGTGAAAGTGCTTGCCTTCCAATTATGGGGTTGTGGGTTAAAATTCTGTGAAACGTCAAGAGTTTATTTAAAATAGTCTGATGAAACATAGTAATAATAATACAATAATTGATATAGTAATTGTCTTCTTCCCAACAGGGATTCTTCACAGATAACAAGGAAAGAATGATCAACGTAGCATTACTTGCTTTGTTGGCACGTGAAGGTACTTACTTTCAAATTTTTATTTCTTATTTTATTTCGATTACACCCAACAGTGGTATCGCCCATTACAGGATGTATTAAAAATACACATATAATATATAATAAAATACAAGATAACATACAATAAATAACTTACAATAAAGTTGTTTTGTATACTGTAAGTTGTTAACTTGTGTCAGTAAACAGAATCATTTTATTATCTTTTTAACTGAGCATGTCAATCAACTATTTTTACTACTAACAGTTAAATTTTTATAACATATGTAATTGTTAGGTATAGTAAATTTTTAATTGTTAGGTATAGTTTTTTTTTTGTTGGACTTATATTAAATTTTACTATTTTTAAAATGCCAAATAAATTCAAATATAAGTTAATGAACATGATCGTTATAATGAGGATGTAATAATTCAGTTAAAGATCACAATAGAGGTAATTATATATTTTTTCCTTCACATAGGTGATCAGAACATAATACCTTCTGAAGAGTTGGAGAGCCAGTTTCAAGCTTTACGGCGGCTAGTAGCCTCTAAAGCTGGCTTTGGAGCTTTTACACAAATTCCAAAGTAAGCCTTTTCAACTTTGTTTTATCAGAAAAAATATAGAGATGATCTCCTAGCATTTTGCACTTAAAAATACAGAGAATCACTCTTGTTATTAATGAAAATTACCCAGTACGTACATACTTAGAAAGTGTCATTGTTGAATATTTGAAAAATAAAATCTGTTTGAAATATTTTATTTTGAAATGCTGTATTTTAAGTATTATTATTATTGAAATTTTATGTATTTTGTTAATAATTTTTCTATTTATAAGAAATAATTTAAATAATAATACTTTTTGAAAAAGTGAACTTCTGATGATAATCGATATTGATTTATAAGAAACTTCCATTAAAAAAAAGTTTTTTCTGATTTTGATTTACAGATTTCGTGAGAAAGTTGGTGTTAAGGTTGTAAAAGCTCTAAAGCGACAAGACGATGGTGTCACACATGCTGCCATTGATATGCTGTCTGCTCTCATGCAGGTAATTAACTATTAGCAGTCAATCATTAATTAATCAAGATGCTAGATCATGATTATTTAATTAACTAGTTAATAAATAATAATGTGAATGAAATAAAATATTAATTGATATATTTTATGTATGTACTCTCAAAATGAAGTGTATATCAAACTCTCAAAGGTTATGAAACCATGTTATTGAACTTTAAGAAATTTGATCAACAATGACTATTTTGATGCTGATTTTTGTTCTATTTAATTGTAGTTTTACCCTAATTTCCTGTACATTATTTAATGTTAAGTTAATAAATTTACATTTCTTTTTTGTGAGGCACTAGTAAAGTCAGTACTTTTTCAGTTAACTGAATAGAAGTTACTGTGTTTAATAAAAGTATTTTACTTTTCATTTTGTGAAATAGACAATTTTTAAAATTAATTTTTAAAATAAATAATAATAATGATATATAGGTTTATATAATAAGTTTATGTTATGTTCATTATATTTTTACAGCCTATGCATGATGATTATGATCTGAGACAAGAACAGCTAAACAAAGCTTCACTTCTTTCATCTAAAAAATTCCTAGAAAGCCTTCTTGATCTGTTCACAACGCATGTGGTAAGCAGCACAGAGATACACCCATAATTTTCTCTCGTAATTATGATAAAGACTGTAGAAGTCTGCAATACACACTGGCTTATTGCTGTGAAGCAGCCAATTTATATTCTTGACAGCAATTTGACCTCTGAAAGGTCATTGTTTGTCAAAAAAACAAGGACCTAAGACGACTGAAAAGCGGAGTTTCCTTCTTTCGTTCTGCCGGGTAAAATCAATTACTTTAGGCGACGTTTGTAGACTAACCTACTCGTACCAACGTCCGAATGTCTCGCCAGCCTTATCCTACTCTAGGCCTAGACTAGCTAGGATGGTATAGGCCTAGCCTTGAAGGGGCGAAGGTCCCAATGAAAAACAACGTCGCTCTTTGATAGCTAACATTGTCTATTTAACATCACAATAATTCATTATTAAACTTATAGTTGTTTTTTGAATTGTACTCCACAAATCTCAGCCGATACCTCACACAACTCGCTAACGTCTCTATTGTCGTGACGTCATGGCTCGCTGGCTCACACTTGTGATATGTCTCGCACTTGTGATCAAATAACACGCTGGCTCGCACTTTGGCAACACTCTTTGGCAGTCAACTCGCCCCTAGAAAACCCGCCCTTGGAAACTTGCCCCATAAAAAAATGTACATTTCCTAGACCATGCAGTCTTCAAAATAAAAATTGTAACCTTTGATAATCAACTACATTTTCTACATACATTGAAATTTTTGAAACTTTATTTTAAAAAAACCGAAACCATAATTCACCACACTATAGACACTTTTTGACAAAAATGAAAAATTACGACTTTGTTACCCAATGAGAAGTGTTCTAATATAGACAATGGGTCGTGTCTCATATTATTTGTTATATTGTGCTCATATTACTTGTTATATTTTTATTATTCATTATTTTCACTTGACTCGCATAAATAATTTTGTTCGAAGAACATTTATATGCAGTTGTACTTCGCAGCACTTCACTTGCAATTTGCAATTTCTAGTTGTAATTACTGTTGATGGTAATGTGGTAATGTAAATATTATGAAACACAGTGAGGAATATTTAGTATGCTTCATATAATAGTTATTGTTTTATTTGTTAATGTTGTTGATATTGTTATTATAATTTGATACAAAAAAAAACCAGTATTCTCAATTATATCTTAGATTCGTGGTACTGGAGCACTAGTGATCACATCCCTGCTTGATTTCTTGACCTTTGCACTCTGTGCGCCATATAGCGAGACAACTGATGGAAACTTGTTTGATTCGCTACTGGAACAGGTTGCTGGAAAGGGAAGAGTACTCTACAAGCTTTTCCAGGTTAGTGAAGCATGTTCTTATTTTTAGTACAGTCCTAAACACTCTTAGATACAATGCCGTAGGTCATTCTTTCTATTCTATTGAAATTCAGGCATGACCTATAAGATTCAAACAAACACATATTATCAAAGTATTATCAAACATTATCTGTTATCTGTCCACACTATAAAATGTCCTTTGACAAAGATCTATGGTATGCATATATATGTAGTCATGATGTGCCTATATATACTCATGATGTGATGTCATCATGACCATATTTAGGGATGTCAGTGTTTTTGTCTAATCAAATTTGATAGTCTGGACAGGGTTGTAAGTCTGACAGATATAAATCTGATGGTGTATGGCATGCACAGCTCTCATTATGTGGCTTAAGTGGTGGAATTATTTTGTAGCTATGTAAAAACAGCAAGGTTTAACAAGACCATGTAATTTTAATGTTTGTAAGCTACACTTTTACTTTGTTCTTTTATTAGGAATGATGTGTTGCTTACTTGAAGTATTCAAGGGGAATTATTTTTTTGTATTATTTGTTTATCTGCTAAAAATCATAGTACAATATTGTTATTTTTTCTGATACAAACTTATTATATAAATTCATAGTTAATAGAATATTACTAAATATAATCTTGAATCTGTAATAGCATCCTTCGATGACTGTGGTAAAAGGAGCCGGCCTTGTTATGAAAGCTATCATTGAGGTAAGTCTGTTTCATGTCAATTTAAAAATAGAATTCTCATCTGAACCATTCTGTGGTAGGGGAAGCTTTGAACATGCAGATGTGTCAGACTACATATTTGAAACATATGGTATATAGTCACCAGCTTCTAAACCAGCCTACTCTTCCATCATCCTTGAACTTCTTACTGTTGCCTTTCCTACTCTCACTTTTTTGTTTAAAATATTTGGTGCAATTATTTTCTAGGAAGGGGATGCAGAAATTGCTGCCAAGATGCAAGACCTTGCATTGGCTGAGGGTGCTCTTCCAAGACATCTCCATACAGCCATGTTTACCACAAGTTCAGATGGTAGGATGTTAACCAATAGGTAAGATCTTGTATTAGGCTTCACCTTGCTCAAGGTTTGGAGCCTTTCTATGGCTGGAAGCCCACTGATTATCTTACCTTATTAGTAAGTAAGAATGTATGATAGTATATAATATGATGATAGTAATAATCATTGATCTATGGCCTATGATTTCTTTGGACAGCACTGGCCATTCTAGATGGATTCAGTTTCTTTACGTACTTGGATAAATGTTATGAGCCTTTCCATTTACTTATATCCAATTATTTTACACAAATCATGCTAGTCTGCATAGTAGTAAAGTATGTAATATGTTTTACCAAGCATAACTTGTGCTTCATACTCATAGTAGAACAGCTAAGGGCCAAAAACTGGCCA
Organism: Anneissia japonica; assembly: GCF_011630105.1. NCBI lineage: Eukaryota > Metazoa > Echinodermata > Crinoidea > Comatulida > Comatulidae > Anneissia > Anneissia japonica. The sequence goes on along the minus strand of NW_022704992.1, from coordinate 4,272,212 downwards.
AGTTGTGCACTATATTACCAAAGCAAAAAATATCTTTGATATGTGTAGATTTTAAAATATGTTTTGTGCCGAGTTTCTGACGCCTGCTATGGCCACCATTTTGAATTAAAAATGGCCGCCTTTAAAAGACTGGTTCCATATATCTTGGCAACGGAAAATCATAGACTTGATTTTGGTCTCAAGTTGTTTGGAACATACATGTTTCTATTTGCTCTAATGTACCATTTTGCCCAAAAGTGACCGAAAATTGCATTTTTAGCCTTTGACCCTAGACACCCAGCATACTCATATCTCCAAGACGGTTGGTCAGAGAGACCTAATTTTGACCTCAAATAGTTCAGAACATGCACGTTCCTATTTGCACTAATGCAACATTTGCCCTAAAGTGACTGGAAGTGAAGTTTATGACTTTTGACCATAGGTACCTTGCAGGATATCAATATCTGCATAACTGTTGGTCATAGAGACCTAAGTTTGGCCTCAAATTGTTTTGAACATACATATTTCTATTTGCACTAATGCAAAATTTTGTCTAAAAGTGATTGGAAATCACATATCTGGCTTTTGACCCTAAGGGCCCTGTAGCATATCCATACCTTCATATATATATATATATATATATATATATTGCAACCATAATGCCAATTGGAGCGACAAAAATCGCAAAGATAAAGAGAATCACTGGGAACTTTTACTTAAAACCACCACACCATTTGGACTCAATATTAGGAACGTTCTCCCAGTACACTAAATTGAACCT
>NW_022704992.1:4231849-4271395 GCF_011630105.1 Anneissia japonica | reverse complement strand
AAAACCTTTCAATAATTCAAGTGGTAGTACAAGACAACTCATCTAGAGTGTGACAAATAATTCATTTTTGCTTTAGGCTGAATTTGGCAAGAAAGTGAAATTAAAATTGTGCCATCACTATGTTGTTCGAAAGTCTTCTGTATTAATTTGTAGGCCTATTTCCAAATAAATGTATAGCATTATAGCATATTGCATCCTGTGTATCCATAACATGTGTTTTATTTAATTGTATATTATTAATATTTCACAATACCCTGCTTGTTTATGTAAATATAGACAGTCACTGTTATTCATTGTATTACGTATTCATGTTCCTTGCAATTTATTAATTCAAGAGCAAATAAGAAACTCAAATTCATCTATTTTTGGCACTGATTAGAATTAAATTTTGAACAGTTTATCATTTTTGCAATGGACCAATGCATTCAATATTATGCTGTTAATATTCAATTTGAGACCAAAATTAAATCTCTCTGATTTGTTGTTGCCAAGATATATGGATCCCGTCTTTTAGATGTGGCCATTTTTAATTAAAATAATTAAAATAGCACTAGCAGGTGTCAGAAAATTTGCACACAACTTTTTTTTTAAAATCTACAAATATCAAAGATAAGTTTCATGCATTGGTAATAAAGTGCACAGATGGGTCCCTTAGCTGCTTTACTATTAACATTTATATCATATAGTCCTCTGACTGTTGTATTTTCTAGTTATTATGTTTCTTCCTTTTGATTACACTCTAGGCAGTTAAGTAGGCATTTGGTTGCTCTCTGGGTCACAGGTCATCCGACAGCAATGGCTCTTCTGAAACGAATTCTTGTAAGTGAAAAAATAAGAAAGATTTAAAATTAAAGTAATAATTCTTTTTTAAATAAACATTTCTTAATGTAAAAATATGTGATTACTCTTCAGATTTAAGTATTATTGTTTTAATAATTATTTTGCTTATCATTTCATTACAGCCAACTGGTCTTCTTAGTTACTTAGACTGTGATGATAAAGTTCCGGAGAAGGAACGAGATCTTATTAATATTCGAGATAATCTGAAGATGGCACAGGTAAAAAACAAGACTAATCTTTACAAGACAAAAAAACCAAAACCGGACAATTATTGAGTTTACATATATCTTGAATCTTCCACCATTTTGAAGTCGATGTAAATATACAGATTTTTTTTGCACTTCCAGAATCAATCAAAGACATTAAGTGGTGCACGGCTACAATGGCAGCAAGTAGAGAATATGCTATTGCATTGGAAACAGCGAGTAGGCATAGAGAAGAAGAAAACGGATGTAAGTGTTATGCAATGCATTCAATGTTTGAGTAGGAAGAAATTTTAGCAAATAGAGGGCAGTATTCATTTTTTTCTGTTATTAGCATGTTTTTGTATACTTTGTGTGTTTTATTTTCTAATTTGGTCTTTTTTGGAAAATTGCAATGAAATTTTAAGTTCAGAGGGAATTATGCAAAGAAGGTAGAATATGTAAAAAATTATTTTATGAATAAAACACTTGGTTTTCGGCATTTCACATAACATATTATTGCTGGTTCATTGTTTTTAATTACCCAATATTATATAGCATTATATATTATAATAGATCATAAATTTTATTTAAAAGTTTTATATATATCATATATAGCATTTTGTCCCATATCACGAAAGTCAAATCTTTCATCACCATCATTATTGTCATAATCATTGTTATAATTCTCATCATCATCATTATCAACTTTCTCATTACAACCATCATAACCATCATCATTATCATCATTGTCATAATCATTTATCATCCTCATCATCATACTCATCATGGTCATTATCACCTTCCTCATTACAACGATCCTCATCATCGTCAACATTATCCTCTCCACCATACCCATTGTCATGACCATCATCATCATCATCATCATCAACATCATCATTATTGGCATGATTATTATTCTCACCACCACAACCACCACTATCTTTATCATTTTTGTGTGCAATGGTTTGCAGTTTTCTTTTCACAAACATTTTAACCACAACTGCTAAAATGTGCAAGAATATAATGGGTTTCCTGTCCTTTCATTTCATTCTCAAATTTTCCAATTGTTTCTCTTTTCTATCCGCATATATTCACCAGGAAAAAGACGTAAGTAAATTCTGTTTTGCCATGCTTCAAATATTCAGTATCATATTAATATTGAGCTTAACAAGATTCAATGTACATTGTGCAGGGAGCTAGAAAAAAAATATCTATGAGATAAAATATATGCATGTTATGTTGTACTGCTTTATGTTGTGTTACTGTGTTATGTACATGACTATGTACTCGTATCTAGTAACAGTACTTTGCTGATGGTTTTTAGTCTTGCACTTATTTTAGTGGTGGATAAACGTTCAGGAATTATAGCTGTAAATATGGGTTTTTGTTGTATTGTTTATTGTTTTCCATATTTTTTATATACTGTTCATGGCAATACTTTCTAACATTTTTATTATTTATTGTATTAATTTATTAAATATATTTATTTTAGTAGACAATTACAATTCTCAAGCTGGCAAAAGATACTGCTAGAAGAGTGAAAATACACCAATAATCTTAGCTACATTTAATTGCTAAAATGAGAAAAATTAATTTGAGAAGTGTAAAAGTCAGCTTTAGTCCATAGCGATATTCTAATGTAATGTAATTTACATATAATTTCAAAGCTTACAGTTTGTTTTTTTTAATGGCTTGAACATATATTGGCCTTGCTCACCTTATGCCACCCATTGCTAAAACACATATGGATTTAGATAATGCACTTCACACATGTTTCTGTATTTTTACTCTATCAATTTCTGATATTGGTTTCCCATATTTTGCAATAGAAACCAATAGTACTAAGGAAGCGGAGACAGAGGATCAAAAGTGAAGCCAACTGGCTGTACTTCTACTATATGTAAGTTAAACTCAAGTGAATGACATGTCTGCCAACAGTTGGCCTGCCGTGGCCTTAGTCCTTTTTGTTAGATCTTGAACCCTCCACATATCTTATGTAAATGTATTGTACATATATAACAAGTTAATGTCAACAATAATAATGATAATGACAATGTCAGTAGTGATATTACTGATACAGTAGAAATCCTCAATTACAAACCCCGATTTAACGAATTCCCGATTTTACGAACGTAAAATCAAGGTGATGACGTCATAAAAAGTGAAGTGAAAATAAAAAATTTAAAAAAATCTGCTCGAATTGTAAATGTTACTAGCATGCATACAACACAAAATACCATACTATACAGTACTATGTAATTCTGAATTGAAGGAGGCCATCTAATGGGCCTCTCCAAATTCAGTATTTATTATGGCTTCACACATGTGCATGCGATAAATTTTACTTCTCTTTCAATCATCATTTTCAGCTTTAAAAGTCAAGATAGTGCTTGATTGTTTTATTGAATGATCAATATATATAATAAACAAGTATCTATGGAAGTTGTGTTGGAGTAAAATCCACAATCTAGGTATTTAAGATGATAAAAATGTCCAATTAAAAAAACAAATTTGTGTAGGGCCTAGAGTGGATCAGAATGCTTAGAAACTGCCTACTGTAGGCCTAGGCCCCCTTAGACTTAGCTGCGTAGGCCTGTAGGCCTAGCCTAGGCCTAGTTTATGCCTGTGTAGTAGTACCAGTGCAAATATATAGGAATTTTGGGTCAAACCTGATTTTACGAATACCTGCAATTACGAACGGCTCTGGGCCCGTGCTGTACGTAATTGAAGGGCTCTACTGTAATAGTAATGATAGATTGATTGCTTGATTGTTTAGTTAATGATTAATTGATTTATTGATTGATTGAATGATTTCTTGTTTGATTTGTTGATTGCTTGGCTTGGTGACTGATTCATTGATTGGTTTGATTGAATAATTTATTAATTGATTGATTTGTATTTGATTGATTGGTTGATTGGTTAATTTGTTAATTGGTTGTTATTGATTAAATTGGTTGTTGGTTGGTTGATTGATTGATTGATTGATTTATATTTGATTAGATGATTGATTTGTTGTTTCATTGATTGGAAATTACTACTATAAGAAAATATATCCTTTATATCTCTAGTCAATTTGCAGGTAAAAAAATTATAGAGATAATGATTATAACAATCCTAAACTGATCACTTGATAATTTTTATTATTTTATTTCTTTAGGTTTAATAAAGATCATGCAAAACCAAATCTTATATGGAATTACAAAGTGAGTGATAATTTTGTATTTTCATTATTTAAAGTTATAATGAACTTAACTGATATTAACAATTGTATATATTGCTTATAATTATTAACATTTGTGTATTATTGTTAGTAACCTTATTCATAACGATGTGTAATTAGAAAATTTTTAAGTGCACCAGAAAAAAAATAATCAAACAAATACATTTTAAAATAAATTTTTGATAGGTAACAAAATACTGAATTATTACTAGTATTTGTTTTTTAAAAAATCAAATATATTGGATAATGAAATATCATTTCATACTCTTTAGACACGAGAAGAATTGCGTGAAGCGTTTGAGAATGAAATGAGGGCTTTCAATCAGGACCGAGAACTTGGTGCCAGTCACGTCATTTCTTGGAATCACGTTGAATTTGAAGTACGCTATGAATGCCTAACAGATGAGATAAAAATTGGCGATTATTATCTGCGACTTCTACTTGAAGCTGATGATGCTAATGAGGAGACAAGTGCTATCAAGAAATCGTAAGTCAAAACATTTTCAATTTTAATTTTATACAGTGCTACAAATGTCATCAAGGGCCAATATCTGCAAAGTTTTTATTTGTATTCATTTGGCCCCGCTTTACCGATGCATTGAACACAGCTTCTCAACTCTTACACACCGATTTTGATTTTCTGATTGGTTCGGAAGGCCTTTCAATCCAAAAATTTGGATTTGGTGTGGATGCAGTCAAACATGCGTTATATCTACCTCATTTGATTCATGCTGATGCATACTTTAATTTGTGTTTATATAAATAAAAATATATTTACCCATTGTGAATTGATGTAAGTTTGAAAGTGCATTAGTGAATAATGTGAATACATCCATGCATGGTATTAATTATTTCATTGTTTTTATAGGTATGAATTTTTTAACGACTTGTATCATCGCTTTCTCTTAACGAGCAAAGTTGACATGAAGTGTATGTGTTTACATGCCATGGCAGTTGTCTACGGAAAATGTTACGAAGAGATTGGCACTTTCAATGATACTAAGTACATATGTGGAATGCTAGAAAGGGTATGAATTGATGCTAATGTATATTTATATAAGTATATGTATATGCATATGTATATACATAACATATATATGTATAACAGTCTACATGCCTTGTCATAATTTTTTGTTTCAATGACTGATATATAATTTCAAGAACACACATGGATTTCCAATGACATAATGTATACATTATCTGCAATCAGCATACCTGATGATGACATAATTAATGTCGAAATATTGAGTCCTGACATGATGGCGTGCATTTTAATACTTGGAGTATGTATTATACAATCGAGTCTGCCAAAGTCGACTCTGTTTAAGTTGAAAATTTGTGTCAGTCGAATTTTTAAAAAAGTCCCAATTCTTTCCTAGGTATTACTGTGTAACTTGTTTGTTTAATTCAAATTTTTCGAATTTCGGCTATATCGACGGAATTTTCCTGTCCGGATAGGCCGATTTTAAAGTAATTTCAACCACACAAGTCGAAGTTCCAAATTTAGTAGCGCACATGGGAAAATACACAGCCGTGGGAAAATACGAAGTTCAATCCTTGTTGTACAGCAGCAAGTTAGCCATGTCAAACTAACATCTCAGACAGCGCGCTGTGGAACTTGGCTCACATGATCGTATGTCGTAATTTGCAGTCTACTCTCACAATACAGACACCCCTCCGGACCGGCTCCAATGTTCAGTTTTTCGTCCAGTTTAGTAAACAAAACTTGTACTGAACCCATTTCGAACAAGATTGTTGTAGTCAGGGCCTAGGTATTTAATTAATTTATCAAAGCCCTGGATTCTTTTGACTGCCTAGCCTACGCAAATTCAACACATTATTTAATACAGTAATACGTACAGTACCAGTTGTTTTGCTGTACTGCTCAGCAAATTTAATTATTACCAATAAAACTGATAGGACTTTTATATTGTTTCTGCATGCATTTCTTTAGGTCTGATTATGTTTTTCCAAGCACACATTCTTCGTTGGGCAATGCCACTTGCTGGTCGGCAGTCTAGTTGTAAACAGAACAGGTTGCGCCCCCAAAAACTCTTCCTGCCCACCAATTGGTCCATTTTCGTGGGGTGTTTTGCAGACTAGACATGTGCTTCGGCCGTGATGACGTCAGATCGCCCAAAGTTTTATAGTGCGTGACAGTAACAAGCTCGGTGTAATCAAGAATGTTTTAATTAAACAAATTTATAAAACAAAACAAAGAACAAATAAGGAACCCTCATGGTATATTTTAAAGTCAAATCTAAATAAACCTAACAAATTATATTTTATTCTCTACAAATTTCCTTCATAATTAAATTAGCAACATGTTTTGAAAAGAATGAATGAGGTGCATTTGGAATTTACACCGACGAAAGTAACAAATTTGAATTAGACGTCTACTGAAAAGAGTAACCAGTAGAAACTTGCTTTGTTGAGTTCCCTCTTTATTGCAGGTTGATTCCAAATGGTTTTAAAGATTAAAAGCAAGAATATACACTTATTAAAGCATTGGAATACGTAAATTTCACTTCATAATTAACCAAGAAAAACGTCTACTGGTGTGTCATGTTAATCAACAGATAATCTCCATGGCAATGCGAGTATAGCTAAGCATCTCGTTTTCACAGCGTCTGGTATGCTTGTCGTTAAACGATGTCTATTAAACTATCGTCTGGTTTTTCGAGTGAGTGTTACCGTCCTGAATTGGACAAATCGTCCGAGATTTGGAATAGGGAGTTCATGTTTTCAAAAAGTATTTTATTAAAAGAAGAATAGGAATGAGTTTGGGACTTAAGAAAATGTTTGGTTTTGCGTGAAATTCGATTTTGTGGGCATTGAGTACACATAGTATTGTTCTATGTTAATATTTTTTTTTCAAAAATGTGCAAGTCGAAATCTGTATAACTCGAACTTTTTATGCCAGTCCCATTAGATTCGACTTAGGCGAACTCGACTGTACTATCTTAATGTATACATATGGCCAATTTTTTATCATATTTGTTGTTTCCCAACTCTGGAATAGAAATTCAAGTGACACCTAGCCTTTTTAGTTCCTATGCATGTAATGCAATAGGAACTATTGTAATCACTCTTGCTATTTCCTATGTTTTTTATTGTGTGTAGTGTGTATGTGTGTGTGTAGACATTTATGCAAATGCGCATGCGTCATCTTATACACATCACGTGTGTGTGTGTAGACATTTATGCAAATGCGCATGCGTCAAAGAAAAGTTTTCCGACATTTTGTTTTACATCGCGATGCGAAGATCGATGTGAAGTTTCTGCAGTGTTCAGTCAGGGCTCACGCAAACCGACCGGAATGTCGGCATGGATGAAACTATTTTGGTTTTACGGCAAAAAAAATCATCTGCTGTAGGCATAGGTATTTTGAAGAAGGCCTAAAATAAAACTAAAATGTTTTAATACTTGCTGAAATACATCGTATCTTCATTTAGATCTCCATTTTTCACTTAGTCCATGCGACGTGTTTTTCTGTTGTATACGTATGAGTAGTCATATGAAGGTACTATATCCCCGACAGTTGGCTGTGCAGCAATGTACCCTTTGAATGCAAACTGAAAACAGGTGAAAATATAAAGGCAGCCGACTGTCGGGTACATAACGACTAAAAAAAAAAAATAATAATAATTAATAATTTAATAAATTTAAAATCATAAATCTAAATCAAACTTGGAGAAAGTTTTGGATGGTCCACAATGTCTTGAAAAACTCTGCGCCTGCACTAATAATATACTCAGATGTGAGGTTCTGTGCATTAAGCCATACAGATACAGATACTACAGTACCTACAGTAGATAGTAAAACCTGTAATTTATAAATTGACCTAGGTAGGCCTAGGTATACATAGTATTGTTCTATGTTAATATTTTTTTTTCAAAAATGTGCAAGTCGAAATCTGTATAACTCGAACTTTTTATGCCAGTCCCATTAGATTCGACTTAGGCGAACTCGACTGTACTATCTTAATGTATACATATGGCCAATTTTTTATCATATTTGTTGTTTCCCAACTCTGGAATAGAAATTCAAGTGACACCTAGCCTTTTTAATATTTGCTATACCTTATTGTACATTTGGCATTAGATTTATGGTCTACTTTGTAAGTACTTACATGGATAAATCAACTAATTGCCACTGTTGTTTAAAGAATACCCCAACAACATTACTTTTATGCATTGGCATTCGTAATTTGTAATTTTAAATTTTGTAGTGCACGGACCGCGAAGAAAGGGATCGTTTAATACTCTTCCTGAACAAGCTCATCTTGAATCGTCGCAATGTCAAAGAGTTAATCAATGCAAATGGTATCAAAGTGCTTGTAGATATCTTGACCCTAGCACATCTGCATACATCAAGGGCAACCGTCCCAACTCAGGTGAGGTATTGTATTTTTTACACATAACATTTGCCAGGTGGTGACACCATATGTTGTGCATATTCCAGGTGGTGCCATATACCAGGCTATGTTATGTATATAAGTTGTCATACAGATGGTTGATAAAGTTGAGAGTGTCATCCGCACTTTTTTAAAAACCAAATTTAAGTTGACACTTCGAGCGTATTCTAGATTGTTGGCTGATAATCAGGGGCACCCTCCATGAAATAATGTGATGCTTTAATTATTGTTGAAATGCAGTGGAGATGTGTTTTAGAAGCGAGAAAAAACCCTATGTTGTCACAGGATTTGAACCCAGGACCCTGGGTGAGGAGGCAAGCATCTTAACCACCAAGCTACAGCCCCACTACAAATACTACATTGAATGTTGTATTAATTAATAAGAAATACAATGCATGGTAAATTGATAGTGCTGTTACTATTCTTTGCAGACCAATGTAATAGAAGCCTCACCAGATATGGAGATGGCTATGGAGAAGGAGTGGTACTATGGAAACAAGGAAAGAGAACGATTGGGACCATACAGCTTAAAAGAGGTAAGGTTTAGGAACTGGGACTTGGCTGCTTGATAAAAGTTCTGATAACTTGCAAAGGACTTAACTAACTTAACTTTTTCCCAGGGTACCATTATTTTCTCAGCCAACCTTGACCACTTCAAATCTCTATTCAAATCTGTGTGTAATGTTTTGGGGGAGTGGTAAATTAGGTCTCTGTAATGATTTTTGAATCAACCACAAATTAGATTTTCTGCTACATCTAAAAACCCATGTGTAACTTGTGTTTCTTGCCTTCTAGCTTAAAGAATTGTGGGAAGCAAGACATGTGACAGCTAAGACGCGGTGCTGGGCTCAGGGTCTTGATGGATGGCGCCCTCTACATGCCATTCCTCAGTTAAAATGGAAGTTGCTCGCTACAGGACAACAAGTGATGAATGAAAGTGACCTTGCATGTTTGATCTTGAATATGCTAATTAGGATATGTGAATATTACCCAAGCAGGTAATGAGATTAATTATAGTCTTCCCATGGAAATATTATTGAGTAGAGCACTCGAAAAACTCGCCGCACGCAGCGCGATGAAAATGCGCCAAGGACAAAGCTGCCGCAGCTCATGAAGATAGTTTATGTGTTGCCTTTGAAGTCAGTGTTCCCCGCCACCAAATGTTCAGCCAAGTAGTTGCTAATGAAGAAATGTTAATAATAAGATAGAAGCCCATGTGCGATCCAAAGGCGGGTCTGTTGCCGAGTGATCTTCTCAATAATACCTCCATGGTTTTCCTTAGAATTAGTTAATTACTATTTCTCTCTTGTACTGACATTGGTGTATGAAACCCCTTGGAGGACTTTCTATTTAATATTCTATTTATTAATATTTACAGAGATGCTGATGACGCTATAATCAGACCCCTGCCAAAACCCAAGAGGCTGTTAACAGACGCTATGTGCCTCCCTCATATTGTGCAAGTATGTACCATTACGATTATCACAGCAAGTTTTTTTTTTAACATAAATATTTTTTATCTCTTGAAAATATCTTCAATTTGTTATTTATTTTTCCTTTCAGTTATTACTGACCTTTGACCCGATTCTGGTTGAGAAAGTGTCTGTGTTGGTGGGAAATATTGTAAAAGACAATCCGCAGATGCCTCGTATCTATCTGTGCGGTGTCTTCTTCTTCATCATGATGTACACCGGTTCCAATGTACTTCCTCTAGCTTGGTTCCTTAAGTACACTCACACCAAACAAGCTTTCCGCTCTGAGGAGGTATGGATGCTTGTATGTAATTCATTTACAACAGCTAATAATTCACCATGTATGAAACCTAGGGAGTGGAGTTGTTTAACCTAAAACTCCAATGTATCTCTCCAGTATTTTTTTAACAATATCTAAAAGGTTTTTTTAATGTATTTTTTGTTAACCTCCATTGGCCACCATACATCAGAAGTGATAATTCCATGAGAATTAAAAGTTCTAGGACCTTTCAGGAAAGTATAAATATGCCCAAAAATTGGCCAGATTTTTGGCACCCAAAAATGACTTTTCCTCCAGACCTTGACATGAGCCGGGCTGCCCTGTCCCTTTGATATTCTAAGACCTCTGTCAGACAGCTTTGTTTCCCTCTTGAATATATATCCTAGAGTCACCATTGAGGACACAGATATTTTCTATTCAATTAAATTTGAATTTCTGAAGGATATTTTAGTTTTAAGATTAAAGAAATCTTTCGTGTAATTAATTTTTTTAAAACTTTCGGTTATCAGAACAAAGGTTCGGATGTGATGCAGCGTAGCATCCTGGGTCATATCTTACCAGAGGCCATGGTACACTTCCTGGAAAACCACAGTGCAGAGAAGTTTGCGGAAACATACCTTGGGGAGTTTGACACCCCAGAAGCAATATGGAATAGCGAGATGAGGTATGGATAAGGTGGTGTTATGTCAATGATTTTCAGGCTATGCCAATGATTATAACACTAACAGAACTATACATCTACAAAGTGCAAGTACTACTTAATATAATAAATAGATGATAACTTTCTGAGAAAAATGTATTTTAGGATTTAAACCAAAGACTTTCCATTATTTTATATACTCAACCAACTGAGGTATGAGGCAGTGTGGATTTTCAAAGTAGAACACATTTTTTTCTCAAAGTATTGTGTAATATGCTACGAATAATAATAAACCACATGATAGTAACTTCGGTATGGAGAAACCCCTTAACTGGTAATATTTAAGATGATAATAAATCTCCCTTCAGGGTTTAAACCAAGTCATGGATGACAGGTGAAATGAAATAATCATATTAAAACTTGAGTGTAAATGTTTTTGTTACATTATTATTTTCTTGTTTTGTCTAGGCGAATGATGATTGAGAAGATTGCATCACACATTGCCGATTTCACTCCACGTCTACAGAGCAACACACGCGCATTATATCAGTACTGTCCTATCCCAATCATTAGCTACCCACAGTTGGAGAAGGAACTCTTTGTCAACATCTACTATCTAAGGCATTTATGTGATCAACAGAAGTTCCCTGATTGGCCAATCAAAGATCCAGTAAGTTGGGGGAGGCATTTAAAATACAAGGAAGTTAAATACACCAACATATATATTGCTTGAATTATAAATCAATTTAAAATTATCAATATTCTATATAGCAACAGTATTTTGATACTTCACTACACAATATGTACATTTTACTGAATTGATGATCAGAAAATTCAGTAAACTAAGGATTTAATATATTGCTAAATTTTAAATAAGTTAGGTAAACAACTGAATCTGATTGATTAAAAGTTTTACTGCTTTTGAATTCAAGGTTAAGCTTTTAAAAGACATTCTTGAAGAGTGGAAGAAAGAGGTTGAGAAGAAACCACCATCTATGTCCCGAGAAGAGGCGTTCGAAACACTGAAGATTCCAAAAGCCAAACAAGGGTATGTAAAAGAATATGTTTAAAGTTTTGTCATTTAAAATTATCATTGTAATTTATTTATAATAAATAACATATATATATATACATAATTACACAATTTTATGTATATAATATAGAATAAATCAAATTATGAACAAAATTATGAATGTTAACTCACTAAGCTACAGTAATATAAATTTCAATATTTTGTTATTTCATTTGATTTCAGAAACGATGAAGGCTTTATCCGCAAAGCATACTTCCGTCTAGCCCAAAAATACCATCCAGATAAAAATCCAGAGGGAAGGGACATGTTTGAGAAGGTGAATAAGGCATATGAGTACCTATGTACCAAGAGCTCTAAGAATGTTGATGGTCCAGATCCAGAAAATGTGGTGCTGCTTCTCAAAACACAAAGTATTCTTTTCAACAGATACAAAGAAGGTAAATAGTAATGGTAGTATTGGTAGGTGCTGGTGATGATTGTAGTATTGGTAAGATGGTCATGGTATTTGTGGGTGCTGGTGATTATATTATTGGTAGGTGGTGGTGGTATTTGTTGGTGGTTGTGATTGTATTGGTAGGTGGTGGTGGTGGTGGTAGTATGGGTAGGTCGTGGTGATATTAGTTGTATTAGAAGGTGGTGGTTAAGGTTGTAGTAACAGTAGGTGGTGATGGGGATGATAGAAGTATTGGTAGGTAGTGGTGATGGTGGTGGTATTGGTAGGTGGTGGTGATGGTGATGGTATTGGTAGGTAGTGGTGATGATGAATAGTATTCATAGATGGGAGTGGTGATAATAGTATTGGAGGTGGTAGTAGAGGCACCAGAAATAATAATCCTAATTGTTTTACCTTGCAGTACTTGAACCGTACAAGTATGCAGGCTATCCTATGTTACTGAAGACCATAACACTGGAGACAGATGATAAGTCGCTGTTCTCCAAGCCCGTCCCCTTACTTGCCGCAGCTTGTGAACTAGCTTTCCACACTGTCAACTGCTCTGCCTTGAATGCTGAAGAACTTAGGAGAGAAAATGGAATAGAGGTATGTTACAGCTTATTTATTTATTATTTATCTTTTAGTTTATCAATTTTATCCATGTATTTGTTTATTTCATTCATTCCTTTGTTCATTTTTTCAGGCCACAGAATGTTCTCTAATAATCCATTACTTGATTGTTTGTTATCAAGTACTCTTCAGAGGGCTGTTCCAATAGCCCTGCGCAAAAAGAACTCCAATTAATTTTGTTTTTTTCTGCAGATCCTTCAGAGAGCATTCTCACGCTGTGTTTCAATCCTCTCACAGTCAAGCAATCCAAACGATGTCCAAGTCCAGGTAAGAACAGGTGTTTGTAATCAGTAAAAAAGTCAGATAATGAAATAGAGAGCAATTTAGATAGGCACTGAAATTGCATAATAATATGCACTCTTTTTTTATGGTATCCACATCACTATTTGGATGTTATGTATAATAGCATAAATTGTACTGTACAATGCATTTAGACGTTATACTAAAACCAAATCAACACTGTAATCGTCATACAGAGCATCATAGATTCTATTTGGAGAATACTTATTTGGAAATCTGACTATTGTCTTAGTTGTGGACCTCCCTAAAGAATAATAGAATCATCCATTCCTGTCCAAGTCACCTGTTATTAAATGAATACATTTTTTTTTTTATCTCAGGTTTGCATCAATGTTATCAAATGCTATACTGTGGCGGCGCAATTTGAGGCATGCAGAGACAATATCACAGAGATTCCATCCATCATCAAAGATTTATCAAAAACTTTGTTCTACCAGGTATTGACAGTGCACATAATCCTAATGTTTTATTGATTTTAAACCAATATTTAATTATTAAATATAATACCTTCATGTGTTTTGTGTTAATTGTTTTAATTTGAAGTGGCTTTGTGCAGTAGGAATGACTTGTTTTCCCAGCCTGGAGGCCGTTGTTTCGATACTTCGTTTGCGTCGTTGGGCAATTCACTTTATCTACATTGCTTTAGTCTACCCAGCTGTATCGATGGGGACCAGCAAATTGCTGAGAGTAACCTGCGATCCCATCCAGTGGGAGTATCACACTCTATCCTCTTTAGGTTGCAGAAACTGGGATAAGCACCAGCTCTATGAGCCCTGATTGCTTGGCAAGGATTTACATATACATTTGAGAAGAGTAGGGGGTTACCCCGGTGTACTGGTCCATCTCTAGTCCCCTGTCCGGCCACAGAAGGAGTGCTTACGACGCGACCCATGTCAGATATCCATCCTACCTGCGAATCCTTCTACCACACTACGTAAGCTAGATCATACACACTAGCTATGTAGTGACTCCATAAGAAGAAAATTTGATTATATAGCGCCCTCAATTGCCTAATGTTGATTATACAACATTTAAATCTTTTTTATATTATTGCTAATGTTATGTTAAATGTTACGAATGTGTAAAAAATTGTTAGTAACTGCCAACTGGTGTTACACCTTCTGTTTTTTAAGATGTTTTCTGTATACTCCTCCATACTCTTCGCTGTATGAAATATCTGCATTTGATATTTTCAGAAACTTTTTGCGCTTTGTGTCGTGGCCGCCAATTGCGTAAGTGCCTTTGCCGTCGACAAGTTCATGCAGGACCACCTCCAGCAGGCCGGTGTTATTTGGCATCTTCTCATCTTCCTATTTCAATACGACTTCACGTTAGAGGAATCGGGAGTAGAGAAGAGCGGACAGACTAACCAGCAGGTAGGAACGGCTAAAATATTTATATATCAATTTATTTTTCATATAATACTTAATGCAGAGGGGTAAGATGTATGAGAGTGACCTCATATTTAAAAAAGAAGTAATTATACATTAATAAATTGAACATTAATGAATGTATTAAATATCCTATATTTTAAGACAATGGATGGGAGTTTATATTATGACATTTAATTGAATTATGTGCTTGCATGGACCATAAAAATGTCTCTCTGAAATAAGCTCTCTGAAGTTACCACCATGCCAAAACTTGATTTTTTTTTTGCTGATTGCCAAACTTGAAAATACTTTGGAATCAATAACAAGTCAGTGCTGCAGTGTTTACAGTATTTGATTATTTATGGTACATGTAATTTTCATTATGATCTTAACTCATAGATTTCCTCACATTTTCTTTTCTCGGTTTAGCATGAACAGACGAATCTACAGGTTTGATAAAACACAACAACATTTCCAGATTTGTTCTATAAATGATAAACTTGCAAAAAAATACCCAGAAATGCAATTTAAATTTATTCCAGAAATAATTAAGTGTCCATGCCTAAGATAAATTTATATTAATTAAAATAAAAGTCCATACCATTTTATATTATTTTTTGGCATGAGAAGACTTGCTTAACTTTTTGGTTTTTATGTTATTGTTTGTTGAATTTTTATCAGACAAGTTTATTATTTGAATAATATCTGAAAATTAGCATTAGAATTGGTTGTAGTTTTTGATGTAAATGTCTAATTGATTGTACTTTAAGCTGGACAGCATTATCGCATTTTTGCCTGCAACACCATGTCTAATTAGATTTACTTCAGTCATATCTGTCCAAACAAGTCATTTTTCAACTTCTCTTTAGAGATGGACTAGGCTTTTCTTCATCAGGTGAAGTCTGATTATGCATTAATTTAAGTCTGACAGATTTAAGAAAGTGTTGAATCAGACTTTGTCTTAAGTCAGACAAAATATGATAATGCATATCCAGCTTTAGTGTAGTGTTTTAATGTATTTTTTATCTTTTCTCTGGAAGAAAGACAACTAATGAAATGTAATTAATAATGATACAATTAACCGAGACGTTTGCATGAGTGAAAAATTCATATAACTTAACGAACATGAAGTTCATGTAGTATGTATGGTAGAATTCCTGGTGACAGAAGTCTAACATTTATATAACAATTATATAACAATTGATAAAAAATTGAGTCCAGGGTCATTTAAAACCCATAATCTCTATCAAAGCTAAATTTCTTCTCTTTAATTGATTTTTCTTACGTTGTTTGTATTATTTTCTTGCAGCACTTTTTTTTTGTCCTGCATTGTCACAATTTCTTTCTTATTAATGTGATTTATTTTATGTTGTGTCATATTTTACTTTTATAAATTCAGCCAGGTGTACAGTAGGTACGCTTTGCTTGACGGGCTATGAAGTGGCTCACGCTATATTTCAACCTTGGTGCAAATAGACTATAGACCATGGGCTTTGACTTGTAATCTTGCTCATGTAATCTTAATAAAGTTGTTACATGTCAACCAAGGCCTTTTATTTTTGTGAAAATATAATCTGAATCATGATATAATACTAAAGACACTGAGTTTTGTAAAAATATAATCTGAATCATACAACCAATGGCTACTTATCTTTGTGAAAATATAATCTGAATCCTACAGTATACAAGTAAGGCCACTTATCTTTGTGAAGATATAGTCTGGATTCTATTCGGAACTAATAGTCCACAAAATGAAATACTGTAAATATTTGTAACAGTACTACCTGTATATTCTTTTAACTAGTAGAGCTGTACATTGGTGGCTAAGCATCTCATGATTACATTAGTTACAGTTTGAATGAGGCTTGTACAATATAACCATAACTTTAATACTCTAGAATTATGAATTTGAATAACAGCAAATTTTGTCTTTAATTGTAAATAGTTTGGAATAGCATTGTTTATTATAAGTTGACAATTGCACTAATAATACATAACACCATAAACTATCATATACAGTATACAAAACCTAGAGAGGATAGTATTCTTGAAAGGTACTATGTTTTCTTTATTATCAAGATCACTATCATTATCACTTTTATCACATTAAAAATATTTTTTAGGAAGTAGCGAATGATCTTGCTAGAAGAAGTCTAGTTTCATTGGGTCGTCTGGCAGGGTTTACCTCCGGGGAAGAAAAGACACCAGAAAACATCCCGATTCAGAAGTGTCTGAACTGTCTACTTACACCGTACCTTGCAAGGCAGCTTGGCACAGAAAACCCTAATGAGGTGCGTACTCTGTGATTGGCTGACATTGTATTTGTAATTGTTGATAGATATATTAAGGGAATGTAATAGATTGATGTGTAAATGCAGTTCCTATCCGATTGTAAGGTAAGTGGACGAAGTGAGATAAAATATTTATTGAATGAATAAATGGATGATTTTATGATTAGATAGAGAGGTAGATATCTTATGAAATGAATTGGATAGGAGGAACAGATAACAGAACAAAATACATAGGATGGATTGATATACATGTGGTTCTATATTTTTTGCATGTTCCAGGACATATTTAGTCTCACTGCATTTTGATTGTCTCATTTGTGCTTTCATTTTTTACCGGGTATAGTTTTGAAGATTTATTTGATGATAGTTGATTTGTTGTAATTAAATTGATATTAAGAATGTATTATGAATTGTCTGTGATTTTATTATATTTTTAAAACTTTTTATGTGCCATTAAATAAAATTAAATAATAGAAGTAAAAGTTAGTTGATATTATATATAATTATAATTATTATTTTTGTGTTGCAGGTTCTGAAAGTATTAAACAGTAACACAGAGAATCCATATTTGATTTGGGACAATTCAACGCGGGCAGAATTAATGGAGTATTCTCACAGACAGCAGACATCAAAACACGTAAGACCTTTTATCAACCATTTTGTATGCTGTATTATGGGATGGGATAGCCAGATGTGGTATTGAGTTTCATAACTTTTCTTGTATCTTTGAAGTTTTTTCATTCATTCTTTAAATGTTTTGTTTAAATCTTAGGATGTGACGAATGAGGAAATGGGAGCCGACTTTGTATTCAGTGCCCATTCAAAGGAGTTGGTAATTGGTGAAATCTTTGTTCGTGTGTTTAATGAACAACCTGCATTCCCTCTAGAGGTAAGCAGCTGCCTTTCATGAATAATACATAGGACAAGTAGAGACAAAGTTACTTATGTGATCAAACAAGTCAGTGGTCATGTATTTTTATAGTGCCTTCCATGGTAAAAACCATCTCAAGGTGCTTTCAAGCCACTAAGAAACTAAAATTTACATTGATGAACATGCTCAAACACAAAGGGTAGGAGGAAGACGCACACCTTCGATCTTGAGATAGCGTTGACATCACTACCGTGTACACGCAGCTACCTAGGTGTCAGTTATGCTGGGTTCCGATAGCTTCCACCGAGGATACAGTAAGCCTGTGGCTCAACTACCGTGCACTGTTAAGTTGGCAGCGTCACCTCAAGTAAGGAGGTGTGACTTCATGAAGACTCTCAAACATTTTAGTAGTGTGTGTATTTTGTCTGTTTACAACAGTGTTGTAACTACCTTTTGAAGAAAACAAGTTTAAAGATGTAACCGTCATAATAAATTATTTAGTTATAGATGTATATGAAGATTTATTACCTGGAATTTTAAAGCCTATGTACTGCCTTTTCTTTTCTTATAGGATGCTAAAGGATTTACAGTCAGTTTGCTTGACTACCTGGGCTCAATGGCGCAGTACCTCCACTCACTCATGGCCCTAACCTCAAAGGACGTTGACACCAGCAAAACTAGCCAACAAGCCTCAAAGCTTTCTAACTCTGAGATGGCACTAGAGGGGCTTAGAAATGTCATAAAAAACAATCCAGGAACAGAGGCCAAGTGCATAGGACATTTTAAACTTATCTTCTCACTCCTTAGGATTACAGGGGCTGCAAAATTGCAACAATTAGCATTAGAGGTGAGGGAGTTTCATAGACAGAATATTTAATGACTGCCGAATTGAAAGTTTTATATTCTACGTCATTGTTTTCTAAGCTTTGCTTTAAATAGCCGATATTAGCCAGATTCCTAATGGAACTTAACTGCCAAAGATAATAAAATCGTGTAACCCAGGTGTATATAATGCATGAACGTTACTTAACAAGCCTCAATTGTTTTTCCCCGTGAACGAGTATAGAACTGCTAAATAGTGGAACAAAGAGATTACCTTAGAGCACCAAGCCACATGCAATCTTTTTTTTTTCTGGCTTAAATTGGTTCGTCCAGACAAGTAGGGAGCTTTTGATTTGCGCTTGATGCGACTCTAGAACGGATTCACTCATGAGTGACCATCCTACGTTCTCTGTGCAACGTAGATTTAGCCAAATTGTGTACTAGAATCCACGTGATTGCGAGAACTCGAACGTTCTCACATGTGCAGATGACTTTATGTGACATCGCATTCATAGACCAACAACATCACCTCTGATTCGTGTGATTATGTCCACCTGTTTTAACCAACTTTGCTGTGCTGCTCTCACCTTTCTAAATCTCAATACTAATGTCATCTTCTTGATCTCAGGTAATCTGCAGTGTAACTAGTAGCAAAGACTGTGTCGACAATATTGCTGATTCCAATGTCTTAGCATATCTCTTATTGGTCCTTCACTCATTACCTACGGGTCGGCTGACGGCGCTTGAAACTATGTACGCCCTTACATCAAATACCAAGATTGTCAAGGAATCTATTAGTAAAGGTATGAACAAGGTGATAGAGGAAGTTAATAATCACAAATACTTATGCACTGTTATTGATAGTAAACTAGACTGGAAGGGTAGTATGAAACAGATCACTAACAAATGCTATCAGAGGCTATATTTTCTTTGACTAATGAAGAAATTTCATGTTTGTAACAAGATCATGGTGTTTTTTACGAATCGGTTGTTTTAATTTTTTGTGCAATAGTCTGGTTTTATTCGCAGGGTCTCCTATAACTATAATACTATTACATGTAATGATACCACTATTGTCAACTCAACATGAATAAAATAAATAGAATCAAGAAAATTGCTAAAAGAGTAATTGGAACAGGTATCTGTTGGAAGCGTGGCAATTATAAATTTAAAGTAATCTTATCAGACAAATCATCCTCTTCATCAATATATTAAATTTAGCAGAACTGGTTGCATAATGTATCCACGATAGAAGACAGAAAGAATTAGGAAATCATTTCTTCCATCTGGCTTGAGACAATTTAATGAAATGTGGAAGAGGTAAATTTTATTGATATTTAGAACGACTTCAGCCAAATGCTGCTTTTATTATTTTTTTGTAACAGCTATTAATGTTTTTTTTTATTTTACCTCGTTTTAATATTTTAACATGCCATCATCATCATCATCTTCTTCATTTTAGAGTCAATTCGTCTGTAATTACATGAGTTCAGGTTTTTGCAAGTTCTACCATGTCCACTGTTACCATTAACCACAAGTTGTTTGACCCTCTTCAGCCAGTTGTCTTCATGTGACAATTTAATGAAATGTGGAATAATTTTATTGATATTTAAAAAGGAAACTTCAGCCTAATGCTGCTTTTAATATTTTACCTCGTCTTGAAGTTTTAACATGCTTTTAACTACATTCCAATACTTTATCAATGGTTTTTTCAGTGCAATTTGTGCTTATTTATTTATTCAACTGAACATACACTTTTGTTTCAGTGGCACACACAATTTGGTGCGTTCAATTACTACGTTAATGAGATACAGATAAGCACATTAAAAAAAAAAAATCTTGATGTTTTATATTTTAGTAACATATATTAGACAATGGAAAAATGTTGTGCATGTATAACCAACCAGTTTTGAATCATGTTCATATTATTACTTACGTTTGGCCAATAAATAAATCTTGAATCTTGAACCTTGAGTGGGCGGGGATCAATTTTTCGTTGAATGAAGTTAACTACTGCTAATTCTAGAAAAATCTTCAACCACTATCCATATTGACCTGATTGTTGGAAACAGTTAATAAAAAAAACTTTCAAACTTTGCGTCTTGGAGAACATAACGCATGAAAGCATTGTGATCAGTGGTGCTCTACGATATAAATTTGTTTTGGGGAGGTGTTTGACAGGGGATATGACTATTTCTGGCGGAGGCCAATGGAACCCAGCAGCTTGTCGTGTCACTGTTCAAGATATTTTTATTCATTCAGATCCATAGATGCTCTAAGTAATACCTTGATTTGGCATATTATTTCTTGTTATTTTATCCCACAGGAATAATCATCTATTTACTGGACATGTTCTGTAATGCGACAAATCCAACAGTGCGTGAGAAGACGGCGGAATTGCTCGCTAAAATCCTGACAGACAAATTGATGGGTCCACGTATCAGAATCCTGTTGTCAAAATTCTTACCGCCTGTGTTTATGGATGCCATGCGTGACAGCCATGAGGCTAGTATACATATGTTTGAGGGTAAGTGCAATGAATAAAGATAGGAAATACGGTTCCACTTTACTGATTTCATACCCTTCAATTGATTGCAGTTGAATTTCCACTGCATATGTTTTTATAGGTACAACAACTTGTATCATATTCCTTATACAACTGACTCCATCAAGATAGGTAGAACAACTTGTATCATATTCCTTATACAACTGACTCCATCAAGATAGGTAGAACACCTTGTATCATATTCCTTATACAACTGACTCCATCAAGATAGGTAGAACAACTTGTATCATATTCCTTATACAACTGACTCCATCAAGCAGTGTAAGGTGGCACTCTCCCTATATAATCCTGATAAATTAAATTCTACCCTATACTATTAATAAAAAGTAAAAAGTAAATCCTTGCTGAGCCACTAGGACTCATAGGGCTGGAGCTTATTCCCAGTTTCAAATAGAGTGAAGCAGATGAGGTTGTGATGCTCCCCCTGGCTGGGACGCTAGTCCACCGCAGGTTACTCCCAGCAATTTGGTACCCATTGATGCAGCAGCTGGTAGACTAAAGCAATGTAGATAGAGTGCCTTGCTTAAGGACACAAGCGAAATGCACTTGAGAAGGATTAAAACCCTGACCTCCAGGTTGAGAAACCAAACCATTTCCACTGCGCCAAACTGCCTCCATATAATATTAATGTATTGGGTTTTTTTTTGTTGTATTAAAGAGTATGGAAAGAGAACAGCTCACTCTGCTTAAACGTTCTCATGCTTATAGTTAATTTTGCTGCAATCTGGTAGAAATAGATGTGTGCCTGTTGCTACTTGATAGTATTGAAATAACAAGCAAAACTTTGATGTTTTCTTCTTTTTTTTAAGGTGTTCATGAAAACCCTGAGTTGATCTGGAATGAAGAAGCACGAGAAAAGGTGTCTGCAGTTGTGAGAAAGATGAAAAATGAGTATGATATTTTTTTTAAATAAAGTAATGTCAGTTAATGAAGTAAAACAATTAACTTATGGACTCCTAAAATGCTGAACCTTAATAAAATACAAAGATTGGTACAATATAATAATTATAAAAATGTAAATAAATGTTATAAAAAAAATGATTAGAGTATGAGGAACTAGTTGATGATCTAATCATGTGACACTGTCACCTGATAGCCAATGATACATTTATGCATCATTTAAATCTAGTTTAGGTTACTTCTAGTTAAATACAATTTGTTATTTGTTTTTAGTCATTTCAATGCCCAGAAGGACAATCCAGATGCTACATGGAAGGTAAATTTTGTTATATTTTAAAAAAATATATAGGCACTCTTTATAACAAAGATATTTTCAAAATTAAAATTATAATTATATTGTTGCCACGTACTGTAACAAATTCAAATTCGACATTGTGAAATCTGAGAGATTAAATTTGATGCTCTAGGCCATATTATGGTAACTCCTTCAACTGTTTACATTTTAAAAATTTGTTTATCAGCTGCCGGAGGAATTTGCTGTAGTGTACACAGATGTGGAGGGAGAGTTGACGATAGCTGGCGTGTTCCTCCGTCTGTTCATCTCACAACCAAGCTGGGTGCTTAGGAAGCCTCGGGAATTTATGGTTGAACTCTTAGAGAAGTTTGCAGAGCTTATTTCCAAGAACAATCCAGATGTAAGATAAGATTGATTCTAAATTGTGTTTTTTTTTAAATTTCTTTATTTGTTCTGTTTCCTGGGTTCTAGCTTGTAAATGTTTATGATGTTATTTGACCAAATCTTATGACATGCCTAAATATTGATAGGGTGAAATGACATCATGACTATATATAGGCACATCATTAATATATTTGGGCATACAATACAAAACTGTTGTATTGTATGCCCAAATATAGGCACATCATTACTATATTTGGGCATACAATACAACAGTTTTCTTGTCAAAGAAAATTTGATAATCTGGGCTCTACAAACATATTGCATGTTTATTTGCATAAGGATAAGATAACCTTTAAGTATGTCACCAGTGATTTGATGAAAACAGTTAATGGTGCTGCAGTAATGCACTAAAAAGTGCTTAATGTTTGACTAAGATTTTTGTGACAATGGTATTGTATTCATATGTGTGTATGTATTCCAATATTGTATACTTATTTTATTTTAAAATTGTTCTCTTTTTCATACAAAGGGGCAAGTGTTGGAGGCAGTTACCACAGCAATAGTCCTATTCTTCACCGCTCAGCCTACATATGCTGAGCAGGTGCCACAGCTAGGTCACATTCCAAATATCTTCCAAGCAATGGGATCCCGTAACAGTGCCATTCCAAAGTCAAGTATGATGGTGGTTCACAGATTAGTTGAGAGTGAGGTGAGTGTATTGCCAAATAAGCACTAATGTTCTTTATATTTCTTCTAACCCGTTAAAACAAAACATATGTAATGATATCTATAATATTCAATGACCAGTGGGGAAATCTAAATCAACTTGGCTAGGAAACATACAAAAGAAACAGCAACTGTGGACAGCACAGGTTGCCAAAAGAAAGTGAAACATGCTCCGTGTACAACGAAACACTGATGTTTTTTATATTTCTTCTCACCCATTAAAACAAAACATACTTAATAATATCTGAGAGTTCAAAGACCCGTGGGGAAACCTGAATCAAATTGGCTAGGAAACATACATAAGTAACAGCAACTCCCACAGAAGGACATTTACATATGTTAGTAGTGGACCGCACAGGTTGCCAAGAGAAAGTGAAACACGCTCCATGAGAAGACGAAGGAACATAAGAATGCTCCTTGCCTACTCAATCACTAATCTTATTTCTATGTTCCTTAGGCTTGTGTGCGAAGCATGGCACAGAATGACTGCATTGGACCTTTCATGGTGGGAATGAGGAAGAGACCGGATCAGACGGGCCTGGCCTGTGAGGCCATGCATAAGATGTTCCAAAAGAACTACCCAGAACTTGTAGCCCAGGTAAGTGCTACTATTCAAAATATAGGCTGCATCATATTTGTATCTGCACTTCACAGGGTCTTACAGCTGAGTATTGTTGAGCAAATTCAGGAGATATAGTAAAAATACCAGAAGACGGAATTTAAAGGCAGTATATAAATTTGATGAACACAAATGGTGCAGTAAAGTAAACTGCGCTTTAGCCTTCTAGTTCAAATGCAAGGAGAGCAGCAATGGTATTGCCCTGGTAACGTGATGGTCTTATGTTTCTGTACACAAACACAGCATGGCTACCAGTAGTTTTGACGACTGTGCTTCGTCAGATTTTGTGAAAATATGTATAAATGTAATAATAATAATAATATTAAGTATGATTTGTAATTATCATTTTTTATTATCCATTATCATTATTATTATTATGTTTGTATTTGTTTTATTATATATATGCTTTGTGTGTTGTAGGCTTTAGAGCGTGACCTGATACCTTTTCTGTTGACCTTGCTGGAGAGTGGTATGCGAGATCTACCGAACCCATCAGGCATCAAGGCTCAGATCGTCAAGTCCATTAAAGCCATGTTGAACTGTTTAGAGAATGGAGAAAAGGTATTAACAGTAAAATCTCAGCTTTTAAATACATTATAATTAATATAAAATGTTCACTAGCTTCCTTGACAAATACATCAATATCTCTCTCTATCAACCATTAGGTGCAGCAACTACTCGATAAATCAGACGTATGGGCAGCCTACAAGGATCAGAAGCATGATCTGTTTATTTCAGAATCAAACATATCCGGTTATTTAACAGGTAAAAGATTTGGTTATTTTTGCACATATTGTGCAGAATAGTAGACCTTGTGATATTAAGGTTTTTTTTTGTGTTTGTCAATATTTTATCCTCTTTGTTAACTAATTTATGTATTTATATTATATTTCTACTGTAACAATCTCTCTAGAATTAATCCATGGGGAGATATGTTGTTGGCAAACATTTTGTTTTCCTGCAGAACAATAATTTAGAGTGTGATATGTAGGCCTAGGTCCTTAGTGTACATTGACCTTACAGCACATGGGACCAAAGGATTAAATGTCTCATTCTAAAGTGGTGCACTATAGAAACTTGCTATAGAAGCCCTCTAGCTGAAATACAAGGAGAGCTACAGATAAAATTGAACCAGGGAGCAAAGGATCTCCACAGTTCAAAACCACCATTCAGCTGACTGAGCCAAACTTCTCTCACTAACATGTTAAATTTGCTTGGGTCAGTCTATATTTTGTAACAATGTTCCCCCACTTTTTCTCTAGGTCCTGGTGTCGCTGGCTATCTTACACAAGGTCAATCCCAAGTTTCCAGCAAACCGCCACCAATGGATACAAGCCAAGATGAAGTCCAGAGCTAAGTGACTTGCAATATGCAAATTAATGTTAATGAGATGTGAGACTGAGTATGCTAAACTGACATACACCGTATGGGCGTATTGAGGAAAGAATAATGTTGTGATTGTGAGCAAAAATAACCTTCAAAATGTATTTGAAAGAAATGTTCTAAACTGATAATTTTATTTCAACATAATTGCCAGTTGTTCTTTTTTTTTTTCAGCAGATAAACCAACTCCTTGTTATTTCAAAATGTGCTTAATTAATTTAATAAAATTATTAGAAACTTAAATTGAAACTTTCTATTTTCATGTAAATATGACATCATCAAATTATTGTTAATGTCAGTGAGTTCAAAATTACCTCACCCTGAACTAAACTGTTTGTATGTGCTTTTTGTTTTAATGTTTTATTGTTTAGGATAAAGGTTACATCATAATTTGTTATGAATTTCTCCTTTAATTTTTACCAATAATTTGATGATGTTTTATCAATTAAAATTTTCCATCAACATTTTATTTTTTTAACCATTTTCCAATGCATACACAAGTTTTCATGTCAGATATGTAAAAAGTATAGATAAATTATAAAGAGTACCATAATTTAGAAAAGAAAATGCACCATTACTAATGAATACATGAATACCCAAAGGAAATATAACCACATGTAGTAGAATTTATTTTAATATGCAAATGAGTCACCTGTGTGTAATATGACATTACTTGTAAAGCTGACATTCCATTGTGGTTTTGTTGTTTTTTTGCCCACCTCTCATAAATGGTTGCATCCAAAATCCTATAGTACAATGATGGCTGAACTAATTGTGGTTAGGTTGCAAATTATTATGCTAATTTGTATGCAGTAACCTATGTTAATTAGTATGCAAATGTGTGTACTGAATAGTATGCCAATTAGATTATACTCTAGTATGCAAATTTGCTGATTATTATGGTAATTTTGTGATACTAATAAGTATTCAGATAGTATGGATATTAGTATACTAATAAATTTGCAGATAGTATGCAAATTATTATGCTAATTTGCCTTACTAGTATGTCAATTGCGTAAAGTTCAAATGTTGTATTATTAGCCAAAGTTTTAAGATATATATATTGAATTAGCAGATAACACAGTATGAAGAATAATAAAAAAATATGTAGGTTATTTTCTATATTCAAATCACTTAAAAATATATTTTTGATCACAATATTAAAGCGATAGAAAACAACATAAATTATTATACGTTATTATTCTAATAGTATTGAATGTATTCTGTTAAAAAACTCTATACTATCTGTCCTTATTCTGCATTCATTTTATTTCTTTAGCAATAAAAAGAATTATTGCTAATAATTGGATCATTCACAATTCATCATTTATGTAGTCTGTTAAATAAAAACAAAAAGGATTACTTAGCCAATGATGGTCAATAATTTGTATTATGTGACAGTGATACATACTCCCTCTGATATCAAAGGGAATATACATTTTATGTTTGCAGCACTAAGTACTACAAGGCCTACAGTATATCAAATTTGGATATTTTCAGAATGTGTGCTCAATAATAATAATGTAACACTTAGATATTCACTCATTTACCAGTCTATTTTTGTTCTATCTATTATTTAATTTAGGAAGGAGTCAAAGTTTTTTATTAGAGTAATAAAATGAAACAGATATTATAATTTTAATTATAATAATCATAATACATACTTCCTTATTATAACTGTTGTGGTTATAATTGTGTATAACCTATGGTAAAAAAAACCTAGCTTAAGTTAAATTCAACAATTTAAAGATGTGCTACCTGTGTTTAAAACAAGTTATTAACTTTCAATTAGAAACTAAATGATAAAATATTTCGTCGTTCAATGGATACATTTTATACCATTTCTAAATTATTTGCTTCGGCCCTAATTTAGCTGGCAGCCAATTTAACTATTTTGTTTGTAGTAAAATATCTATAAATCAGTGTGAACACAAAATTAACTCTGGTTTCTCACTGCAATAACATATTTGATCCTTTAAAGCCCTGTTCAGACTATCAAATTTTATTTCACAATAACATCTGACATGCCTAAATATGGTCATGATGACATATCATGACTATATTTGGGCATAGTTTCTCATTGGAAGTTAATAACTTATTTGACCCTTTTAATCGAGCAGTCCAATGATTTTAACACAGATGGTATTTCTGTAAAAAGAGTGAAGTTATTTCTGGTGCTTCCTGAAACTTATTAAGCTTTTCCATCCATTAATAAAACTTTCACATTACTGCAAGTTTTAAATCTTTAAATTGGTGTATTAGCTAGAATGTGTTTAAACTACAAGTGTTCCTTATTTTGTCAAAATCTCAGTAGCTTTTAAAAAAACAGTACAAAAAAAACTGCTGCGAGTATGCCATTATTTTTACTTCGTAAATGGGCGACCTCTATTTTCTTTGACTGCCTTTAATTTCTTAAATTTCATACTTTTAAAATGCATAATATATCTTAGTATTTCAAATTGGGTCTTTTTAATGCGAGTATTACGTAGAAAGTAGTAGAAGGTGAACTAAGAGTGTAGATATGCAGTGTCATAGGTGTAAAAGTACTACCATTACTAGTCCGAACAAAGTAAGTTAACGTTTCCAAAACAGCTGGTCAACTTTAGGTTTTCAATTTGTAATTTTATTTTAATGTTTGTAAATCCTTTGGTGTATTGAACCTCAATTTATGTTTTGAAATTTCCAAATAGTGTTCTATAATAAGTGTTAGTAAAAATATATTATTCTGGTTTCTATATTTTATGTACAAAAATGAGGTAAGTGATATTCCAATCATAGTGTTAATTCTTAATATTCTGTTACTTCATAATTAGCATGGAGAGTGCTTGGACTGCAGTAATTTCATATTTTATACAAATGTATTGATGGGCTAAATTCCTATTTTTTTCACCTAACATGGAGAATGCTTGGATTGCAAAAGTTCCATGTTTTATACAAATTCTCTGATAGGGGTATGGCATTATAAAATATATTCTGATATATTTGATGAGAGGAACTTGACAGATATGTTTCCTTAATAACTGATGATAAAGAAACACCAGAATATGAATTGCATGAACATGTAAATATGTATAATTTTGAAAATTATAGGCCTAAAGGAAGCATCAATTCATATTAATTTTATGAATAAAAATATGGTATGCCAATTGATTGGGTGCTATTTTTGTTGTGCATTTTATACCGATTTCTAGAAAACAAAGTGTATACATGCAGTGGCAGATCCAGGAATTTGAAATAGAGGGGGCCCAAAGAGGGACTTTCACAGATGGATGGTCTGTACTACTCAGCCCACCATGATTGGGGCTGAGGTAAGAAAATTTATGATTATGGCACCTCTAGGTGGCCGGAAACGGCACTCTTAGACTCAAACTTTGAGTAGAATTTTCTTTTTTTCTCAGTTTGTTTAAATTTTGAAAAATTTAGTGGGGGAGGGGGTGACTGGGCCCCTCCTGAATACACCACTGGCATGCCAATCATAACGGGGTCAGGAAAAGAGCGTTCATGTCGTGGCCCTGCTCCTACGAGTCCTTTCACCATTATACACTAAAATCGCATCGTTGAGTTCTTACAGGTAAACCAACAGAGTATGAACTTGTGTATGGACTCAATAACAAAAAGTAATCAAAGAGTGAAAAGGGAAGACTAGACATGGTTTGTGTTATTACAGCAAATACAAGAATGAAATATTTTACCATCAATTTTCTTTTGACATATTTATTTGTAAAAGGAATCTTCACAACTTCGTCACAAAAAAAATAACATATATAAAAATATTAAAGATAAAAAGCACTTGTGCATAAATTAAAAACAACATATGTATTTATATTTAATGTTTTTTTAAGATAAATATTATGTTGGAATGTCATGTAAATGTCATAGGGATTTTATTTTAAAAACTTAATAAACCTATGAGCATAAACTATGGACGGATTAATTCATAAATACATTATATTTTATAGCATTATATATTCCAAGACCATAAGTCGACTTTGCCTAAGTCAAATAATTTCTAAGTCCTGTGCATAAATTAAAAACAACATATGTACAGTATTTATATTTAATGATTTAATAATTTCTCGTCGATCTTATTGAACATGCCAAATTGTTGTTTTCCATTAAGGATCTGTAGGTCAAATTTTATCTAATTCCAACAATTTTTCAATGCCATTTTGGATTTAACTTAGGCAAGTTCAACTGTATGAACATAAACTTCAAACTATGGACGGATTAATTCATACATACATTATATTATATACCATTATATAATATACCATTATATATTCCAAGACCATGTAGCGATATATTTAGAGGGAGGGTATACGTATTGAAAAATCCGTTGAATTGTACCCTTATTTTCCCTTTGGATATCCATAATATTTTTTTTTGCATAAATTAGATGTTTCATAAATAATGTTGGCATAGTTTTAATATTTTTGAATGTGTGTTATTTACATTTTTTAACAAAAAAATAGTAACAATGAATTGCAGAATCACAGTATGATTATTGGTTTAAAAATATGAAAACATTTTTTAATAATATGATCATGAAAATTGTAAATAAAATAAGAATAAAACAATGCCAAACATAATATGGTTATAATAAAAATTTAAAAATGATTATCAAAATCTTAATAGGCGACATCTTAAAAAACTTGATAAAGGTACACCAATTTTTTTATATATATTTAGTTACATTAAGATTTTAAAATACATGTTTATTTTAACATGATTGTTGGTTAATAATTTAATTGTCAAATATATTGCACTTGGTTTATTTTTTTTTTTAATTGATTTATTATTACAAACAAAATCTTGTTACCCCCACCCCTTCCCCCAAAACCAAAAAATATGCACTTATGTGTTAAGGTGCAAATGTTTAAAGAAAGTGTAGCATATTGAACAACATTTTTTATTTAAAAATTGTTAATTCAAGTCATTAATAATGGTAATTTAATATAAATATTTTTATTTATTACACAACCTAACAATTAAAATCTTGGCAGCACTATTTTATCTGCTCTAATTTGAACAGATTATGAAATTATCAAGCTGCCTTATTTTGGTGACTAAGGTTCGCAAGTGTAATTTATGTGCATCGTGGAGATCGTAGCCAGCTAGCCTAACATATAAACAAGGCTTTAGACTGGTCGTATTATGTCCCTGTGTATAGGGTTGACATACCTAGTGAAGATGTGTTGAATTTGCTACTGGCAATTATTGGCTATTGTGACAAAATACACAAAACCATTAAGCTTTCATTACACCATGTGTAAAAATATGGTGTTTGAGGTAAAACCAGTGGTTGGTTGTCTCATAGTGTATGGGAAAAACAACCAACCAGAGGATTTACCTAAAAGAACACACACATATTGTACTGAAAGTTTCATGATTTTGTTATTGATACTCCAATGCATCCCTTCCAGAAATATTAATACACAAACCTAAGTACCATATGTTACCTCTGGGAGAACAGTAATTTGTTACTGAAGAGAAAACCCAGTATAAAGAACAAATAAAAACACTATCACATCTATGTCTCTGGCTATCATTATCATGTAATTTTAATTACGAAGACTAAAGCCAGGCACTCGCTGTGTCATACAACCGGCGAATCCAACTCCGCCCCCTGTGAGTGCTAGACGACGCGACGCCATCTGCTGATTGTCGAAGATCGTCTGAACGGATCATCATTAAGAACGATCAGTTGCGTGCGCGTCATCGCGTTGTGTTCTTCATAGAATCGTGTTCGGCCATCGGGCGCAATGAGTGCCTGGCATAATAGAACTAAAGAAATGAAAGCGAAATTAAGATAGATATCAATGGAGGTTTGTGTATGGGCAAGATACCAACAGTCAAGTCTTAAAGAGTTGTGGCGTTAACATGATGTTTACGTGTGTAAAGATAACAAAATCATTGTGTGTAAAAATATGGTTTTTGAGGCAAAACCACTCTTTGATTGTCTCAACTTTTCGGTGAGATTGCTCTGACTGGCATCAGGAGAATGATAGAAGATGACTTCTGTTGGTCTGTTGTGTGTAGAGAACCAAATGTCCAACTGGGATGCAGTTCTCAAGATTTAAGCGTGTGGTTTATCATGATGTTTGCGAGGGCGTTTCGACGACGTCTCCAAGATCCGAGCTGAACACTGTAATGTTTCAATATTATCAACCATTTACCGCAATCTTCAGAGTTTTCACACTAAATTGATTAAAAAAAAATTAAATGTCATTGAACTCATCTCTGTACAATAACAGAAACTTCTGCAGTACATTATCATTGGTTCTTTGTCCTACAGTATGTATATATATTGCCCATTTTAGAGTAAAGTCTGTTAATCTTATCTGTGAATCATGGTAGTTTGCCTTTTATCAAACTGGCCAATTCTTCAAATAATAGATAAAATAGATTTTCTTTATCAAATTTCAAATTGAAATTTGAAATTTTTGGCTGGGCCTGGGGGATCAGCATAAGCGAAAGCGCAGTGCAAACCGACAGGTAACTTTTTTATTAAGTTCATAGTATTTGAGTAGATAAGTACTGGAAAACACTGTACCTTTAGGTCAATGGTATCTCCTTCCATCTCCGTCAAGGTAAATTCATCCACAGACTCGGACTCTGAACTTACAATGCATCTTCCAAGGAGAAACGGTTCCTATGGTAAAAATAATACAATGTAAAAATAATGTTAACAGTTTTTAACATCAAACTGTATTGCACAACCATAGATTAATTGATTGAATACTTACTCGAACAACTGAACATTTTCCCGCTGTTTTTTCTTTCACAAGAACAAACGCTGCTTTTCTGTCCCCATCAACATGAGGAAAGAGCATTCCATTTTTTGGTAGGTTGGCTTCAATCTCTGAAAAACGTTCCACCTACAAACGAGAGTAATAGGGAAAAGGGCATAAAAAAAAAACTGATATAAATGCTTAGTGGCAGATGTGGTTTGTGTTTAGAATGTCTGCATTCACTTTCTCACACAGTACAGAAGGTACATAGCTTGGCAGTCAATGATTCCTAGCACACCGATTTGATAAGACCATGACATGACATTACGTCACTCAAAAGAATCACTTTCTGTGACTGCTACTTATGGCCAACAGACAGAATTTGCATTGTGCAGACACTTACAGAGTGTGGACAGTCAGTTGGTTAACTGACTATTTGTCGACCCAGTAGCTTGGTTCACATCGGTTATTGTCGACATAAGTAGATAAACTATTGAACAGCGCTACACTCCTAATTGCGTTCGATGGTCCGATTATGTCGAGATACCTTGCTGGACCAACTACGCTCACGAGAGCGGCGGTTGTGATCCCGGTGTGACCAAGATCACGTATTCGTACAGCCATTTGCTCATGAATGGTAGCTTTTTGTCTGTACATTTTATCTTCCACCTTTTCACATACCTCTGGTTCCTTCCAAATGTCAATAAGATCGAATTCTTCTTCATAAGTCCAACAATGTCGCTTTTGGCGTACTTTCTCGGTCATAATTGATATAAAGATCTAAGCTAGGCCTACACTGACAAGCTTGCTAAGGGTCAACCGGCTTCGTTCTGATTGGTGTATTCGTGACCTGAGGCCACCCGTGGTGCGTTATCAACTTGACGATGACTGGATTTACAAGTTAGTCGAGCTAACAGCCATCGTCGAGTTATGAACTTTATCTCGCCGTAATTGACCGTTCACGTCGAAACTATTGTCGACGTCAAGTAGATAATCTAGTCGACATAGTTCGATGTGAACGAGGCTAGTCTGTGCCCGATTAATAATACTTGTTAAAAGAATAAACGATTAACCTAATTTTTCAGACTAGACCTAAGCTGTTCATACAAACCTTTCCAGTGCAAACAAGCACAGCGTAGACTGGCACATGCCTGGGGGTGCTGATCATCTTCTGCCATATTTGTTCCAGACCAGGGCCTAGTAGGAGCTGTGTCATATGAACAAGATGTACAGTCTCAAGATTCCAAGAAACACTGTCTACCGCAACCTGTCAAAAAATCAAAATATCATTTTATCATAATATATCTTTATCACAGAATAGCACATCCTTCTGAATGACAGTGGCCATGCCGCTTTTGTTTTTCCTTGGCTCTAATTTGGATTTTCTTGCAATTTGTTCTGGTTTTATGTACTTTTTATTCGTTGATTGCAAAAAGGAATAAAATAAAATAAATAAATAAATATTGTATTGATTTACAAATGAGTAATCTTGTTTTAATGCTTATTTCAGTTTTAGGGCAAACATAAAATGGGTAGGTAATTCAAAGAATTTTATTGAAGGTCAGACAGTTTCATTTGATCTCACCTTTCTAATTTCTGCCTTGATATTGCTTGGTATCGATGTAGTGAAGGAGCCATGATGTTTTATTGTAGATTTCGTTGCAGAGCTACCTTGACTTTGCTGTCAAATAAAAAAAGATATATTAAATATAAATACTTAATTAAGATCTATAAATGCTGGTGTTGATTGTAGTTGTGGGATAGAAGGAAAAAATAACTTTGAAATCTCTGCATATCACTTCATTCCAGTTTTCCATGGTCTGCCTATCCCATGATGATAGTTGCAGAAGCTGTTCTCTGGAAGTAAAAACGAGCAAATAACAGCCAAGTCCAATAAAAAATGTTAATAAGTAAAAATTTAAAAAAAAATAACTTACCACATTTACTTCTTCCAAAAAGTCTTCTGTTCTCCTCTGACCTTCTTGCAAACGCTCTCTATCATCATGCCAAGCGGGCGTTGATTTGTAAATACGGTTCAGTAGCAACGGATATCTTTAAAAAAGTTAAAAACCATCAAATACATACTTTCTATGGGCACCCTAACATAAATATTAATCTTTTAAAATTCAATTCTATACAATGATTACACACTTAACAAAAATTTACACAAAAAAAAAACAAGCAAATATAAAACAAGCAAAAAAAATATCTGAGACTGTCAAACCAAAATCATTTCAAACATTATTTTATTTGATAGACAATGCTCTAAATGACTGAACTTTTTCTGAGTATTTTAATCAGGCACTTTGTTAAACTGTTTTTTATGTCTGAATGCGATATTTTGTCTTCATCTTCAACATTCACTACTGTAGTTTTTTCTTTTCCTGGGCAAGGATGAAGATGTTTGTCTTGTGACAATTATGAAGAAGGTGATCACGGTGATCATGATGATGGGAATTGTTCCTTGAATCATGAATACCTCATACTCCTCTGTACTGGCACCATAAGAAATGACTTTAAGTGTTGTCGACGAACTGCCCGGTTGTCATTCTGTGAAACTTCAAGGAAAACACGTAACAACTGTTTCTCACTTTCAAGAGATTTTAGGAGGGCAGCACCAGTTGGCTGAAAATTAAGTCAAAGGTATTTTTTGTCACTTAATATAAGTATGTATGCTAAGAATAATAATGGCCATGCTTATGCCCATGACAGAGACTTTGAGATAAACTACCAATTCTTTGAGACTGCACCATTTTTTAGATGATATAAAACCTCTAATAAAATAATTAAAATAAATAATTAAAAAATTAGAATTATTAGGCCAATGGTCAAATTTGCATATTGCTCACCTTTAACCTCTTTTGTATAAGCTGTAGGGTCATAGTTATCATGGGCTTAAAAGATTAGTATGGTGGGTAACATTTTGACAATATGTTTTTCTTACAAGGTAAGCTACAATTTTCTTGATTAAACTATTAATACTTTTTTATAAAAAAAACTTAAGGTGGCTGTGTTCTGCACATAATGTTTGGTTAGTTAGCCTGTCTTGAACTTTAGGTAGGCCTAGGCTATGGTTGCATGGAGTTTGTTAGATTTTGAAAGGGATACAACTGGCTTTGCCTGAGGTTCAGTTAGGATCGAGTGTGACTCAACTAAATTTGCTTTTGGTACCTGGAGTTCAACTATGGTTAACCTGGGTTTAAACTAAGCTTGTCTGTGTTCAGTTACTGTTCCTGAGTTTCTGATACTGGTAGGCCCAAGGGTTGTCTACAGTTACTACTGAATTTCTAAAATGTCTTATTTTAAATTTAATTAGGCCTTGCGACTTACTTGATTGACACAATATGCTTCAAATGCAGGAAACAACATGCTGAGGTTCTCCAGAAACAATTTACCAATATTTACATTAATGAAATCCTACAA
Source organism: Anneissia japonica (assembly GCF_011630105.1). Taxonomy (NCBI): domain Eukaryota; kingdom Metazoa; phylum Echinodermata; class Crinoidea; order Comatulida; family Comatulidae; genus Anneissia; species Anneissia japonica. Next base: position 4,235,561 of record NW_022704992.1, on the reverse strand, counting down.
AAAGAGCGCAAGAACAATGTTAATCATAGTAATAAATTTTGTGAACAAAATAAGTGAATTAACTTTGTATATTTTACTTCATATCAAGTGCAATTTTATCTGCCAATTTAGAATATTTGTTGAAAGGCTAAGCCTACAGTTTCATCTTAATTTAATATTGGGTTTTTAAACTTCAAAGGTAACTAAACAAAATGCTTACATTGTCATCTTCATCTGCCGCATTTTCTAGGCAGTCCTGTAGACAATCCGTAAACTTCTCACTCACTTCAATAAGTTCCTTAAAATAAAACCAACATTATTTACTAAAGTTCTATTTACCTAGTTCTGTCCAATTATGTATTCAATAGGCAAGTTGACAATTGTTTGCACTACCAATGAAAAGCTTTAACTGTACCTCGCACTTATCTCAAAGCTTTAATTTATACTGTTTTATCATTATATGTATAGTCAACATATTCAATCTAATAATCAAAACAAATAATTTTTGTTTCACTTTGTATTTTGCTGTCAGACAAAGACAGAAGTTGAAGATCCTCTTTCTAACTTTCAATTCCATCAATGGCCTTGCACTTTTTATCTTTCCTCGCTTGTCCATCTCCTCACTATACTACTCTTCCAACCCATTCTTTTTATTCTAACATTCTTCGTATTCCATGAGACAGACATGTGCGTACTGGTGAGCAATCTTTCTTTTTCTCAGCTCCTATACTTTAGAATTACGCACCATGCTGATCTCTGTAATATCACTTGTCCTCAGTTATTTTTTTACTCAACTAAAAACCTACCCATTTCTGTAAATTTTCACTAATCTGTTTTCTGTTCTTTTATGGGATTCTTTTGCAGCTGTTTTTCAATTTACAGTATCTCTTAGCACCGGTGGCAAGTTATTTTTTAACTTTAATAGGCACTTTATAAGTTTTATTGCATTATTATTATTATTTAAAAATTTGCATCCAATGGTCCTTGTCTACAAAGCTATGCTCTGTATGCAATCAAATCATAAATAAATGTAAACATCAATTAAAAGAAAGATAAAAACACATGCTTGCTTCATATACTGCACCCTATAAAAACATCTCCTGTGTTACCTACAATGCTGCATTTAATCATAAATTGAGTTATGCAATTGGACTATAGAAATGGTTCTAAATAATCTGAACACCTGTATACCATTGCTTGGTTAAATCATCTCTTATTTAATGTCATTTCTGTCAAACAGAGCACATCTTATGGTTATATTTTATTATATTGCGCTATATAAAATAATAATGATATCATCACTGACTTATGCCAAATAATATAGACATCTGTCTCCCTATTATTTCTGGAAGAACGTGTCTCTCCAGTTGACCACGTAAAAAGACTTACTTGTAAATTGATAAAAACCGTTTTGAGTTGTTCTGGTGTAAGTAGACCAGCATTCTCCATGGCAACATAAAACTCCCTGTGCATGACCTTTATGTCTTCCAGATAGTTGACCTCTGTCTGCACAAACTCCATAATTGCCTCTTTTCTTGTTGTTCGTTTCCCATCACACTTCTCACATAAATATTCGCTACCATGTCTATGAAGATAAAAAAATAGTTACGAAGAACAATATCTTTTAAAAAATTAATTTTTACATAGATTATATTTTTATTATGTAGTTCCATCTTGTATTTCTAATAAATATTTAATAATATATAATTATATTTTACAGTACTTTATAAAAAAAAAAAATACTATTATGTTAAACAAGTAAGAATACTATTATGTTAAGTAAGTACAGTATTAGTAAAGTAGTAGTAAAACATTATTTATTCACGAAGCACAAATCAACAAATACAAAGCTATTTTTCATTATGGCCGTGAGATACCTTATTTACAATTAACAAAATAACATCAATAAAAAGCAAAAGTTAAATGCAGAAATTAAATAATATACATACAAAATATAATTATTATACAGTACTGTATGCAAAAGTCAACAATTTAGTAAAATAAATACATTCTTTTAATAATTTTAATTTAAATATTCTTTGATATACTGTTTTATATATCGTAAAACAAATACAGAATTGTTTGTGTAATGGAAAACATATTTTCATATTTTTAAAGATGGACTATTCTATCTTTTAATTCTATCTATTAAGTTATTCTCCTTGTGCACTCATGCAAATTGATTACTTTATTATATGTGACTGGCTCTGGCAAAACCAGCTGTTTGTAGGAAAATCTAAAAATTGAGTTTTTGGAATTTTTAGATTCTACATAAATTCTTTAAAACTGTTTAGTTGATGGAAATTGGTTGAGTATTAGCAAAATTATGAATATTTAATTCATTGGATATCAGCCATGTATGTTTTTAGAAAACAGCTTCCAAAAGATTCTAAAATCAATAATTTATTATTAAGATTTGTATTTTAAAAATAATTTTAAAATACTTTTCAGTTAGATATAATGATTGATATTTTGCAGAATTGTTCTTCAAAATATCTTCTTTTATAAAAAGCAAAACCAAGAAAATGTACAAAATTCTGAAATTAATTGCGACGAATGGCGGGTTTTGCCAGAGCCAGTCACATATATAGAAATGATTGACAGATTGAATGTCGGAATAAAACTAAATCATCACTAACAGAATTCATTAAAATGCTGCTGCATTTTTCATGAATTGAGAAAGTATCACAAAAGTCACACAGAAAACAAAATCAATATCGTAACCACAGTAACGTATAAGTTATAAGATTTATAGCTGTGTTACTATAGTGATGTACAAATTTAGAGAGACATAATTCTTGTCTTGCATTAATATTTTGATATTAAATATCAATTTCTAAATAATTTGAACCATGGCAACTTACAGTATGATCTGCTGTTGATATTCAAAAAAATTACTGCAATCGTAACAAGATGTTGTGCTAGGTGTGGAATCGCAATGACTGAGGATGCGGCGTCCATTTGTCTCGGAACCTACACCACTGTCTGTTCTTTCGATGTCAGTACTGCCAGGCTATAAAGAATAGCGCAAGGAAAGTTATGTAAAGCACTGACATCTAAACAAATAGATATAGATATATAATAGAAAATATTAAATGCACAAAAATATAGTAGATGTAATAGATGTTTTTTTTTTATATATTATAGACACTATTATCTTTTTGGTTGAGACCATCAATCTCAGAGTTCTATGTTCAAATGCATTCAAAATCCATTTTCCTTTTTTTTCAGTAATTGTTAAATCAACATCCACCCATTTACTTTTTTTCTATCATGGCCACCTCAAGCAAAATAATGTTTTACAGCACTGTAATCTAATCCATAGTTTGGTTACTATGGCAATGTATAATGTTTTTTTAAATTGGCTAGCACAAATTAGGACTAACTAGCACAAATTAGGACTAACTAGCACAAATTAGGACTATCAATTGATTTCTTTATAAATTGATTTCAATTTTACTGTTGGACTGAATTAAGATTGTGACCTATTATCTTGCTACAACTACTACTTAGTAGTTAATATGCTTTGCTTGTCTACTTTACCAGTAATCTGTCAGGTTCCTCCAGATCTGGGGTGCCCCCAACACCACTATCTGTGCTCAAGGTACTTGCACGATGTCGAATCTTCCTGTTTTTTCTTGCTACACCACCCTGAAAAAGATTTGTTATTTAAATAATAGGATTTAAAGCTTTTTGTCTTCAAACAATCAGTCAATCATATATATATATATAT